>NW_022589731.1:11378745-11559667 GCF_004348235.1 Phoca vitulina | reverse complement strand
TGGGGAGGGTACGTGCTATGGTGAGTGCTGTGAATTGTGCAAGACTGCTGAATCACAGATCTGTACCTCTGAAACAAATAATACAATATATGTTAAGAAAAAAAAAAAAAGAAGAAGAAGATAGTAAGAGGGAAGGAATGAAGGGGGGTGGAATCAGAGGGGGGAGACGAACCACGAGAGACGATGGACTCTGAAAAACAAACTGAGGGTTCTAGAGGGGAGGGGGGTGGGAGGATGGGTTAGCCTGGTGATGGGTATTAAAGAGGACACATTCTGCATGGAGCACTGGGTGTTATGCACAAACAATGAATCATGGAACGCTACATCAAAAACTAATGATGTAATGTATGGTGATTAACATAACAATAAAAAAGTAAAAAAAAAAAAAAAAGATTGGGATCATTCCCTGCATATTTTCAGACCACAATGCTTTGAAAACTTGAACTCAATCACAAGATGAAATTTGGAAAGAACTCAAATACATGGAGGTTAAAGGGCATCCTACTAAAGAATGAATGGGTCAACCAGGAAATTAAAGAATTTAAAAAATTCATGGAATCAAATGAAAATGAAAACACAACTGTTCAAAACCTTTGGGATGCAGCAAAGGCAGTCCTCACAGGGAAGTATATGGGAATACAAGCCTTTCTCAAGGGCTCAAATATACAGCCTAAACTTACACCTAAAGGAGCTGGAGAAAGAACAGCAAATAAAACCTAAATCCAGCAGGAGAAGAGAATTAATAAAGATTTAGAGCAGAATTCAATGAAATAGAAACTAAAAGAACAATAGAACAGATCAACGAAACTAGGAGCTGGTTCTTCGAAAGAATTAATAAGATTGATAAACCTCTGGCCAGACTTATCAAAAAGAAAAGAGAAAGGACCCCCAAAAATAAAATCATGAATGGAAGAGGAGAGATCACAACCAACACTGAAGAAATACAAACAATTATGAGAACATATTAGCAACTACATGCCAACAAATTAGGCAATCTGGAAGAAATGGGTGCATTCTTAGAGATGTATAAACTACCAAAACTGAACCAGGAAGAAATAGAAGACCTGAACAGACCTGTAACCAGCAAGGAAATTGAAGCAGTAATCAAAAATCTCCCAACAAACAAGAGTCCAGGACCAGATGGCTTCCCAGGAGAATTCTACCAAACATTTAAAGAAGAATTAATACCTATTCTTCTGAAGCTGTTTGGAAAAAATAGAAAGGGAGGGAGAACTTCCAAACTCTTTCTGTGAGGCCAGCATCACCTTGATCCCCAAACCAGACAAAGATCCTGCCAAAAAAGGAGAATTATAGACCAATATCCCTAATGAACATGGATGCAAAAATTATCACCAAGATACTAGCCAATAGGATCCAACTAGCCAATAGGATTATTCACAATGACCCAGTGGGAGTTATTCCTGGGGTGCAAGGGTGGTTCAACATCCACAAATCAATTAGTGTGATGCACTACATTAATAAAAGAAAGGACAAAAACCATATGATCCTCTCAATAGATGCAGAAAAAGCATTTGACAAAGTATAGCATCCCCTTTCTTGATTAAAACTCTTCATAGTGTAGGGATAGAGGGAATATACCTCAATATCATAAAAGCCATCAATGAAAAACCCACAGTGAGTATCATTCCCAGTGGGGAAAAACTGAGAGCTTTTCCCCTAAGGTCAGGAACACGGCAGGGATGTCCACTCTCACCACTGTTGTTCAACATAGTACTAGAAGTCCTAGCCTCAGCAATCAGACAACAATAAGAAAAATAAATAAAAGGCATCCACATCAGCAGAGAAGAAGTCAAACTCTCACTCTTTGCAGATGACATGACATTGTATGTGGAAAACCCAAAGACTCCACCCCCAAATTGCTAGAACTCATACAGGAATTCAGCAAAGTCTCAGGATATAAAATCAATGCACAGAAATCAGTTTCGTTTCTATACGCTAACAGTGAGACAGAAGAAAGAGAAATTAAGGGAGTCGATCCCATTTACAATTGCACCAAAAACCATAAGATACCTAGGAATAAACCTAACCAAAGAGGCAAAGGATCCATACTCAGAAAACTATAGAACACTCATGAAAGATATTGAGGAAGACACAAACGGAAAAACATTCCATACTCATGGATTGGAAGAACAAATATTGTTAAGATGTCTGTGCTACCTAGAGCAATCTATACATTCAATGCAATCCCCATCAGATACCATCAACTTTTTTCACAGAGCTGGAACAAATAATCCTAAAATTTGTGTGGAACCAGAAAAGGCCCTGAATAGCCAAAAGAATGTTGAAAAAGAAAATCAAAGCTGGTAGCATCATAATTCCAGACTTCAAGCTCTATTACAAAACTGTAATCATCAAGACAGTATGTACTGGCACAAAAACAGACACATAGATCAATGGAACAGAACAGACAACCCAGAAATGGATCTTCAACTCTAAGAACTATGGTCAACTAATCTTCGACAAAGCAGGAAAGAATATCCAATGGAAAAAGTCTTTTCAACAAATAGTGTTGGGGGGCGCCTGGGTGGCTCAGTTGGTTAAACAACTGCCTTCGGCTCAGGTCATGATCCTGGAGTCCCGGGATCGAGTCCCGCATCGGGCTTCCTGCTTAGCAGGGAGTCTGCTTCTCCCTCTCCCGCTCCCCCCTCTTGTGCTCTCTCTCTCTCTCAAATAAATAAATAAAATCTTAAAAAAAAAAAAAAAATTAAAAAAAAAAATAGTGTTGGGAAAATTGGACAACCACATGCAGAAGAATGAAACTGGACCATTTCCTTACACCACACACAAAAATAGACTCAAAATGGATGAAAGACCTCAATGTGAGACAGGAATCCATCACAATCCTAGAGGAGAACACAGTCAGCAAACTCTGTGACCTCAGCCACAGCACCTTCCTGCTTGACACATCTCATGAGGCAAGGGAAACAAAGGCAAAAACAGACTATTGGGACTTTTATCAAGATAAAAGGCTTTTGCACAGCAAAGGAAACAGTCAACAAAACCAGAAGATAACCGACAGAATGGGAGAAGATATTTGCAAATGACATATCAGATAAAGGGCTAGTATCCAAAATCTATAAAGAACTTATCAAACTCAACACCCAGAGAACAGATAATCCAATCAAGAAATGAGCAGAAGACACAACAGACATTTCTTCAAAGAAGACATACAAATGGCCAACAGACACATGAAAAAATGTTCAACATCACTCAGCATCAGGGAAATCCAAATCAAAACCACAATGAGATACCACCTCACACCAGTCTGAATGGCTAAAATTTAACAAGTCAGGAAACAACAGATGCTGGTGAGGATGTGGAGAAAGGGGAACCCTCTTACACTGTTGGTGGGAATGCAAGCTGGTGCAGCCACTCTGGAAAACAGTATGGAAGTTCCTCAAAAGTTGAAAATAGAGCTACCCTATTACCCAGCAATTGCACTACTAGGTATTTACCCCAAAGATACAAATGTAGTGATCCTAAAGGGCACCTGCACCACAACATTTATAGCAGCAATGTCCACAATAGCCAGACTATGGAAAGAGCCCAGATGTCCATTGACAGATGAATGGATAAAGAAAATGTGTAATATATACAATGAAATAGTACCCGGCCATCAAAAAAAATGAAATCTTGCCATTTGCAACGATATGGATGGAACTAGAGGGTATTATGCTAAGCATAATAAGTCAGTCAGAGAAAGACAATTATCATATGATCTCACTGATATGTGGAACTTAAGAAACAAAACAGAGGATCATAGGGGAAGGGAGGAAAAAATAAGATGAAATCAGAGAGGGAGACAAACCCTAAGAGATTCTTAATCATAGGAAACAAACTGAGGGTTGCTGGAGGGGAGGGCAGTGGGGGGATGGGGTAAATGGGTGATGGACATTAAGGAGGGCACGGGATATAATGAGCCCTGGGTGTTATGTAAGACTAATGAATCACTGACTTCTGCTTCTGAAACTAATAATATATGTTAATTAATTGAACTTAATAAATTGTAAAAAATCGCAAAGCATCTCTACTGAAATGAGACCATGAGAAGTAGGGTGTGTAAGAATGAATTCATCGCTCCTGCCACGTGCTGAGCACTCAATGAGAGAGATACCTGGTGTTACAGTGTGCTCTAAGCAAGACGTAGCCAGGCTGTCAAAAATGCACATGACTGAGTGAGAGACAGGGACGGGTTGGGGTGAGGGGAGAGAAGCTTCCAACAATGCATGCTGGAATCAGAGAAGGCAGAAATACCTTCAGAGTGTCGGGGAGAGCTTCCGTGAGGAAAGGGTATTTTAACTGATCACAGCAACTGAAGCAGGCCTTTCGTGGCTTCAGGGGGGCAGGGAGGTAGTGTGTACAGAGACCCCCGCAGAGAGAGGAACGTGGTGCGTGGGAGAATGTCTGGGGAATTGCAATAGGATATGGTATATTAATATGTCCATGTTTTTCTGTGAGCTTTCCCTTCTGATATTTTCTTTTTCTTTCCTTTCTAGACTACCAGGTATGGAACACTGTGTCTCTCAAGTTGGCCACACCAGTAAAACAACCATTGTCCAATGCAGACACGGGTTGCTGCTCCACGGAAGGGTTTCTGTTGAGAAGATCCTTATTTGGGTTGATCTGTCTGGTTCCTTAGTCCATAGATGCGAGGAGCCATGAGGATCAGGCATGCCTGGTGCCAACATCAAGCTGGCTCTGTAGGCCTTGGGGATGTGGCATGAACCAGGCTAGGTGTCGGGGGGGGGGCTCTTGCTCTGGCCTCGGAGAGTCCTCTCTGGGGTGGAAGTAGACCAACATCAAGGGCCTGCTCAAATACAGTTTTGCCTTTTAGTCATAACCGCTCGGTACTTTTGGTCCTCCCCTCTTCCTGTGGTCCCACTGTCTTGGCCAATAGGAAAGAGCTGCTCTGGTACCATTCCCTTTTTCCTGGACCCTAAACCTTATAAAATGATGGTGGAGAATGAGAAAAGGGGAAAAAATGCAAAGAAAACGAAGAGTGAAATAACACAATCACTGACGTGGCACTTTTTTGATAGACCGTCTGCTTTCATGCATGGATCCTAAATTAGGAATTAGTCAATAGTTAGTAAGCCAGGATCTGTCCCCAACTTGATGATGAAAGAACAGTATTCCCAGTATTCCTGCTTTTATGCAGCAAGGATCTCATTTTGAAAAATGTATGGTGATTAAGATGACACATCTACAAAACAGTGAGGATTTGAAACCCAAACGGGGAGTTTTGGGAGGCCACAGAGTTGTCCCCACAGCTCCCGGTGCTGTCGTGTGTTCGTCCTTAAACCAGCTTTTCTGTTGCAGACTCTCCCAGATGGCCACATGTCTGGGACGAGAATGGATCGAGGCGTGTCCATGCCCAACATGTTGGAACCAAAGGCAAGTGTAGCCATTCTCTGCTCTCACATGGGGACAGCAAACCGGGCATAATCCTGAAAAGATTTGGTTTTCTCTCTTTCCACCATTCTCAGTGTTGAGGCCTACTTGCTTCCAGGCTGATACATTAGACAAGCCATGTCACAAAGTACCTGGACATTCACTGATTTTGTCACACTGAGTCAACAGGTTTAAGTCCTCACAGGGTGTGGTACTGTGTGTTCGTAGTGAAGGACCAGCACACCTCTCCTATGAGCTTAGTACTCACTTGGCCCCTGCCATGAGCACCACGAGGCATGCCCAGTGCTAAGTGGGGAGCTGCCAACCACTCGAGATAGAGTGACCAAGACATCCCATTTGCCCAGGACTTTCCCAGTGTTAGCACTGGAAGTCTAGCATTCCGGAACCTCCTCAGTCCTGGGCAAACTGGGATGGTTGGTTACCCAAGCTCCAGACCATCCTGAAACTCCAGAGGTGTCCAAGGCTGTACTCCCTAGTGACCATAACTGGGGCTTACTTCAATGTCCTCCACCAGAACACTGCTTCTGGGTCAGCCTGGTTCCGTGAAATCATGAGCCAGTCGTGGAACAAGATTGTTGAACCCTGCAGAGGTACCCTCGCCATATAAACTGTGTTCCTATCATTTCACTTCTAATTTTTACCTTTACCCCCAAGACATAATAAGTTTGTATTCTTTCACTCAACAAAGCCCTCCAAAGACACAGGGCTACGTGAGACATGATGAGTTGAGAAAACATGCAAGAACTGGTCCCTGTCCACGGGATATATGAGGAACACCCATCACTCAGATACCGTAATTATAATGTCTTAGAAGCTCTGTCTTGGGAGTACTAGATTTTAGGGAGATTCTGCTTGTTGATAAAATGGACAGCAGTGTTCTAGAAGAGGTGTTTCTCTTTGCTTCTCAGATATTTCCATATGAAATGCTGATGGTGACCAACAGAGGGCGCAACAAAATCCTAAGAGATGTGGACAGAACCAGGCTGGAGGTAAACTAACTGACCAGTCCCAACCGCAGATACCTGTGCTTTTCCCCCAACTTTCCCCTAAGAAATGTTTCAATGAAGGCAAAAAGAAAAAGAAAAGAATCAACCTCTCGTGGTAGGTAGAACTAAGATAACTCAGGATTGAAAACCCAAATAATATACACTTACGAGATCAGCCTAAATGTGTGGTGAAACCCAGAAGATGAGCCAGGAGACACAGTATGATTTAGTCATCTTCTGCGGAAGCCTGATGTTGCCGTAATTATGGCTGGTGTTGTAGAATGTAATCCCATCCCTCTTCAGATATCCCAGCACCTGGGTTGAGCTCGTTGAGAGAGGGAAGGAAGTGCTCAGTAACGAGGTTTGCCCTGGACAAGTTTCCCTCTTGGCTCTTTCCGCATTGCTTGCTGAAGGGTTATCTGGGTGTACGTGCCCAAGACCTCCTTAGACACGCGAGGCTGATCGTACTTTTCCACTTGAGTGATTTTAATTAAGAAAAACTCTGGCTGCCAGTCTTATAAAGAATCATTACTTTTCCCTGACAAAAGGCAGTACCTTTGTATGTGAAGTCAGTCTGGCACAGAGAATAAAGGCTCTGCTATCCTAAGGGAACTTTTTAGGAGGGACGACAGATGGAATCCATTCTCCTGGTAGACCAGGTGTCCAGCAGAACTGCTGCTGCTGAGCCAGGAGGAAGCCCCAGGGCTCCCCAGATTCCACTCCGGAAGTCTCTGTCTGGCTTTCTTAGTGCTATGGTCCATTTTCCCTGCATCTTCTCAACATCCCAAGGACCTGAAGTGGAGTTGCCTCCAGCGTAACGACTCACCTTCCTATGTCCTATCACCATAGAGCGTATGACAATGATCATTAATACTCTGCCAGCTCTTTCGTCTGCTGGGGAGGGTACCTCACCTGGGCCAAGCAGGGGAGGAGCCAGCTGGTCGAGTGCCTGCTAACCAGCCTCAGAGGTGAACTCCTCTGCCATCACTCTGCCTTGCTCTTCAAAATGATCACTTGTAGACTCAAGAACAAGTCTCAAGGCCATCCGCGTGGCCATCAGGACTGACCACTATTCTTTCTCCCACCCACAGCGCCACTTAGCCCCAGAAGTGTTTCGGGAAATCTTTGGAATGTCCATACAGGAATTTGACAAGTTACCTCTTTGGAGACGCAACGACATGAAGAAGAAAGCGAAACTCTTCTAAGCCCGCCCCCCACACACCCCGCTGTGTAGACAGCAGTTAGGAAAAAGACTGATGTGGCGGCGACACATAGGATGTTGTGTTAAGGCCCAAATTTGATTGGAGAATTTGCAAACTACTGTCCCTCAGCAACAACAAAACGGGAAACCTGATTAAAACACCCGTAAGCCAAATATTGGGCCGACCACTGGCAACACTTGCCAAGAAGTAACGGGGTTGAAATTTCTGTGTTCCCCACACTCGACAGTAGTGTTCACATGTGACCTTTTGACATCACCGTATGTACACAACAGGAGCTACTTCTTTCATTTCCTTTATTGTCTAACCAGAGTGCTGACTGTATGGGTAGGAGCCAGCAAGTGCCCTTAGGATGCCGCGTGGAAAAAAGCAGTTGTAATCATTCCAAAGTAGGAATATATTTATTATGTAGCACCATGGCTAAGAAGGAAGAGCCTGAGGGACATATCCATGTGGTCGCGCCACTTTGCACACCCCTGTCCTCCTGGCCCCATGAAGCCCGGCCTGGGCCCCAGCAGGATAGAAGTCAGAGTCGGGGAACTGGGCAGCTCTGAGTGAGTGGGCTGAATAGCAGCCAAGGTCATTTTTAACAAGCTCCTTTTTCTCTACTCTTTGCTAGGACCTGGTTGGCAAATTACTTAGCTATTACTTAAAAAAAAAAGAGAGAGAGGGAAAAGGAATGAAAGGAGTATCTCCCTTAATCCTTTTTCTGCAGTAGATTGTACGCTTCATTCTGCCTCCCCACCACTGCAGGCCCCCACTGCAAAGAAAGGAAAGGGAGAAATGATCTCCATTTGTGTGCTGTTAGATGATTTTTGTCCCAGGGCCACAGCACTCTTGGCAAAAAAAAAAAAAAAAAAGAAGGAAGGAAAGGAAAGAAAGAGAGAAAGAAAAAGAAAAATTCTGTGTCCCGCCAATGCAAGTTCTTCTACCCTGCATCCTCTGCTTCTCATCCAGTGTCCTCTGAATCTGATCAAGCCCACATGGATTTTGGATTTTTTTTTTTGAGGTCTTTTCAGTAGTAGCCTAAGGAAAGGCACGCTTTGCTCTTGGAAATCTCTGCAACTCCAGGGTATATTGCCTCAGATTGATTTAATTTGGCCTTTTCAGCTTTCCTTCTTGCCTAGTTCTGTTGACTTCACGGTGTGTGTGTGTAAGTGTGTGTAAGTGAACGCACCCAGCGTAGTTTGGGGAGTCTGCATGTTCTTTTATATTTCACCTCTGCTTGAATGTTTGTCCCGCTGTGCTGCAGCTTCTGAGGGACGTTTGCACACGTGCGCATGACTCAGAGGTCAGGGTTGAGGCTACACCGCACCCGACGGCATCCTTTGTGGAGGGGTGTCTGTGTCAGGAGCCCGCATCCCCCGTGACTCAGGTTCTCAGGTCAGCAGCACAGTGAAGAGCCCAGACGTCAGATCAGGCTGTACATGGACATCGGACTGTCACACCGGAGTCCGAAAATTCAGCAACACCAGATTGGAAGGGGAGCCTAGGATTTCACCGAAACTCGCATGTGAGACCCCATCGTGATTCCTGGACGCCTCTGGCCGTGACTCCAGTGAGCGGTGAGGTGGACAAGGGAGGGTATCTCCATCCAGCTCCACACATGGGTGGTTTTCACATTTATTCTCGTGCTTTGGGGGCTCTGCCTAGGAATTTAAACTCTGTTTTAAAGCCAAAGGGAAATCGTTTGAGTTCTCTTCATACGCCGCTTCTAATTAAAGCTCAGAAATTCTTCCTGCTGCCACCAAATATTCGAATTAGTTAGTAGCCAATCTCCATGGTAAAAGGCAAGTAAAAATCATTCTGGAGCCTATGCTGCAGACCTCTAAGTGGGGGCCCACTCTGTCGCCGGGGGTACGATGGGCTCTCTGAGGGCTTTATGCCTCTCCTGTGCTCTTCCCGAAGGGCTTGGAAATGGCCTGTCCTTTCAGTGCTGCACACTGAATGTTTGAGGACCGTTCTCACAAATACGAGCATGCACGTGTGCACGCACGTGTGCACGCGTGGATGTGTGTGTGTGGATGTGTGTGTTGAGCTTACTAACACATTTTGCAAATGATCCTGATGGAGCAGACGTGAGACGACCAGCTCCTCCTTGGGCTGAAGCCCCCAGATTGCAGCTTGCAGTTCGGTGCCTTCCGTGGCCTCTTGCTTTAATTCCGTATTTCTGCTGTTCCACATCTTCACTCTGATCTCTCTGGCAGCGGCAGCCTCAGTATAATGCCTGCGTATCCTAGACCTTGCTTTGCTCTGGCAAAGTGTGAGGAGTGGGGACCATGGTGCATTCCCAGTCATCAACAACAAGGATGGCCAGATGGGTCCCAGTGCTAGGCTGGTGCAGAGAATTTGTTCATTACGGGGATCATAAAGGACCCTCAGTGTTGTCGTTGGTTAATGAGTTATGATCCATGCACATGCCGAGCAAATGTCAGTGTGAGAAAAATTGCAATGATAGTTAAAGATCTGAACCCAAAACCTGCTCCCACCGGCGAAACTCTACTTTTCTCATCTCTTTTGAATTCAGTTCTGCATCCAACTTGGGGGTGGGGGATGGGAAGCTTCTTTCCATATCAAGTTTATTAGCTAATTTAAAACTATACCGTGCAAAAAAAAAAAAATGCATTACCAGAAAATGTCAGTAGCCTCGTGTTGCAAGCAGCACGGTGCTATGCTCTGGGGAGGGGTCGTGGGAAACCATAATGCGGACTGCGTTCCCCGGCTCCACTCCCAGCAGAAGGCTCCAGCTGGAGGGATGGGCCATGGGGCAACCTGGTTCTCCCAACTGCCAAATCTAATATATGGCTACAATGGCCTACCCATTTTTTTTTTTTTAAACTGGACTCAGCATGCTTGTCCTCAAAATGTCCAGGCCACTGTGCAGGAGATCAGGGTTCTCTGCTTGAACCCCACTCTGCACTGCACATAAAAATTCCAGTTGTTAATGCAGTCCAAGGCACAGGATTATTCACTCTAGGGGAGGACTTCTACACATGGCAAACTTTCCTGGTCCATACCCCAAGGGCTATATTTTTGAGCACTGGGCTTATTTGTGATTCTTTAAATACACAATACCTGCACGAAGCGAAAGAGGCCTCTGACAACGTGAAAGTTAGTGCTTCCTTTAAAGTTTCTTCCAGAAGAGCCAGGATACCATTTATTCTTCCCGTGTGGTTTAAGATGAGACCTAAAGAGCATTTGAGAATTTGGAGAGCCAACCATGCATCTATATTTCGGTTTGCGTTAGTTATGAAATGTCCTTAATGTGACTTCTTTGGTAACTAAAGATAAACTGCCTGTTCTCTGAAACCTCCAACAGAAAAGCCAGGGTTAATGGGTCATACGGTGCACATTCCCTCTGCCACTCTCATCCTCTCAGTCCGGTGATGGCCGTCAACTCTACTTCGAGAAGTCTTGCTGGAAATGTTTATAAAACTTTCCCCTAATTTCTTTACACTTTAAAGCAAACACCTTTTTCTAAAGAATTGCTTCTCAGATGATTATATACAATATATATGCTTTTGCAAGTTAAAAAAAAAAATGGAATTAACCACTTTTGACTAGGTAGGTCTTTCTAAAAATTCTTTCAAAAAGCTTGGTGTTCGTGTTCTGTGCATTGAAGGGGCAGGCGAGCCCTCTCTCTGACTGTCAGGAAAGATGGTGGAAGGAAGTGAATTCTATGTAACCCGCCCCCCCCATGTCGTCTGAGGCAAGCTCAGTTTTTACAAATCACCTCTTCTATATTACTGGTCACTGTTTAATCTACACTTCCTAGGCCAGCCTTGACCTGACTTGATCTTTAAAATTATTTTCTTTTGATAAACCAAGTGTTTGTGAGTAAACCCTACAACTCACTCATTAGTACTCCCTTTTGAAGAATGTTCTCTTCAGAAAAAGAGATTATTTCAGGCTTGAGATTTGCTGTGACACCACCTTATAGTGATAATGTACATTAAGGAAATTAGGCAAATATATAATGAAAGAAACTTTTACTTTGGTTTAAAAAAAAAAAGACAAAATCACTCTTTCCATTTGCTGCTCAGGAAGCCATGAGGAGATGGTGATTGATATGCTCTGCGTATGGACTTTTGTGTTTTTATTTGGGTGAGTTTAATTTATGGCAGACTCCAAAGGAAAGGGGGAAGTGGTCCGTTTCAGCTGAAAGAAATTTCTAAACAGTATATGTAAACACAGCAAAATTAAACAAATGCAACATTTTCTGATGGTTGGTGTAATGGACTGGCAATTGTTATCATGAAATAAAATTCTTCCCAAAAGTGTCTCTCTCAAGAGTGAAGATCCCACGAGTCACTTTCGGAGCCCATTCACCAAAGGTAGCGGAAGACAATACTGTACCCACTACCATTCGGCAAGGTGGTGAGCCACTTAATGGTTGTATATGCCTGTCTTTCCTTACGCCATGGAAGAGAAAACAGTTGTCTACAATCTTGATGTTCCTTTTGGGTTCTGTGTACAGACCCGTCCAGTCATAAATGTGTGTGGCATCTGTGAGTTGCTGACAATCCAAATCTCTTGGAGTCCTTTCATTTTAAGTTCAGTTTAATGGAATTTTCTTGCAAGCGTCAGAAGACATCCAGTCAGTTCTTCCTTCCCTCCCCTTTCAGACATATGAGTGTGAGTATTTGGAAGAACCGCTGTGTACAAGATGTGTCCTGTCCCCCGTGAAAGTGAGCGGGTGTGGGTCTGCGCCCCACAGACCACGGGCTAGTGTGCAGAGGCAGGGGCGGCCGCCGGCCCCGCGTCGCCGTGCCCGACGGTCCCGACCTGCCCCGAGCTCCCGTGGCCGCTCCCCGCCCTGTCCTCTGCGTCGCTGCTGTACACTCACCACTCAGTGAATAAAGTGTGTGCTTTATTCTAGGGACAAACGCCTCCGTGTCGTGTTTCCTTGCTCGCTCCCCGGCACCTTTTAAAGGTCTGTCCCGTTTCAAGAAGTACCGGTCCGACTTTCGATGACCAACACAAAACCAGAATCAAACCAGAGCCTTAGGAATGCATTTTTAGCACACAGGAAGGCTGTTGAGAAGGGGAAATACAACAAATTGCAATGGTATATTCCAGGACTGTTTGTCCAGCAATCCAGACCAAATTGACCAAGTTGACTAAAGTGAAAATATGTATTTTTTAGAGGGAGAGTGTGTGAGCAGGTGTGGGGAGGGGGGAGGGAGAGAGAATCTCGAGCAGACTCCCGGCTCACAGCCCTGAGATCATGACCTGAGCCGAAATCAGTTGTCGGATGCCCAACCCACTGATCTACCCAGGCGGCCCTAAAGGGAAAATACTTAAAAAGAGCTACTGGGCTGTGCTCATCTACCTGGTGTGTGGTTTTGTGACTCAGAGCAGTGACAGTCTCATCATCTTGACAAGAAGGGGGAGTTGAAGTTTGAGGACAAGAGCTTCTGAACCACCATGAGTGTGGGCCACTTACTAAGAAACTGCAGTACAGTGGTAGAAATACGTCTTTCAGAGTTTTGACCTCCCCTGCGTTATCAGACTTTAAGTGAGAAAGTCTTCTAGATTTTGATTTACACGTTATTCTCATTGCCACAATTTTGGGCCTGCTGGAAAATACAAGGATGTATTTGGACTCGAGATGGCCTCTTCTGACCATAGCCATTCCACTGCGTGTCTGTCAAGCCTGTTGTCTTAGTCAATTCAGGCTGCTATTAACAGACTTCCATGGACTGGGTGGCTGGAATGGCAAACATTCACTTCTTACAGTCCTGGAGGCTGGGCACTCCAAGGTCAAGGTGATGGCAGATCTGGTGTGTGGGGAGAATGTGCTTAGGTTTGTAGATAGCTGTCTTCTGGTTGTGTCCTCACGTGGCAGAGAGAGAGAGGCAGCTAGCTCTTCTGTCTCTTCTTCTAAGGATGCTAATCCCATCATGAGGGCTCCACCCTCATGATCTAATTACCAAAGTCCTTGCCTCCTAATGCCATCCCACTGGGGATTAGGATTTCAACAGATAAATTTGGGGGGCCAGGGGACACAAACATGCAATCCATAACACCTGTCCAGGGGCCACTCACACTAGCATTCATGTGGACCCTCATCACAAAGCCAGAAACTGAGATTGTGCTCCAGACAGTTGGCACCTTAGTTTACTGGTGTAGAAAACAGGTCAGGAGGCCCAGCTAGAGGCCTGTGTTCTATTCACTCCTGTCCCCACCTGCGCCGGCATCACCGCTCTGGGCTCTGATGACCACAGTCAGCGTTTACCTTCAGCCCTCTCTTGAGCTCTCTGTGGCTTTTGCCACTATGATCACCATTTCATTGAAAGCTGACCCCCTATGTCACTTCAGTGTTTAGCCCTCGCACATGGCCCTCGCCTCGTCCACTGCTGTCCCTCCCACAATGCCCCACCTTTGAATCTTGCCCTCCAGCTCTTCCAAACCACTGCGAGTTTCCTGAACATACCATGCCCTCTCCCGCCTCTGCAGCTTTGGCATGGCATTTCTCCCGTACAATGTCCAATTCTTCAAGGAGTGGAGAGCGGGAGGATCTGGCCCCAGGGACGGGAGGTAATGGCAACACTATTTGAAAGCAGTCATCCATAGCTCTTGGGAGTTACCCATGTGAATTTCCCATGGGCTCCGTTTGTCCTGAATCAAAGACAAGCCTGAGTTCACACCCTCTCTAAGAGCCTGCCTTGATGAGCCCAGCCCAACCTGCCCCAGGAAATTCTTTGCATGCCTATGGTTGAACATCACGTGTGACACTTTTCAAACGTTGCCTAGGACTGCTAGCTTTGCAGAACGGTGGACTGCGGTGCGGTCTCTACTGAGTGCCAGGCTTTATGTGAACCGTATTTCTCAGGGCAGCCCTCCAAGACGGGTCACTGTAGCTCTGCTGTACAGGTGAAGAAACCAAAGCTCAGCGCCTATGAAATATGCCAGATCATCAACCAGTAAACTGTAAAACTGGGATTACTGAGGCCTAACTTGAAATCCCATCCTGTTCTCCTCTGTGTCTCCATGACCTTCTGAAGGCAAGGACTGCCTCTCCCACATTCCCAGTCTCCTGGGGTGCGCTGCAGAGAGGAGGTTCTCCATGTGAGACTGGCCAATGCCCTTCACTAGGCGGTGAGCCCCATCACTGCTGCCAAGGTGCTATTATGAGCAAGCTTGGGGGGTACTCACTAGCTCTGGGTCTTAGGCCAGTTATTTCGCCTCCCTAGGCCTCAACTTGTTCTACTGCAAAACGAACAAAATACTAAGACCCTTCAAAGGACTGTTGCTACATTTTAATTCATATTGAGCACCGCACGGTACCCAGGACATAGTAATTGCTCAAGAAACATCAGTGATCTTTATGAAGAGTAATCAGCCACTCAGACTTGAAGAACCCCATATTCTCTGAGCCTCAGTCTCCTCATCAGTAAATGAGGAGTGACTACCTGAGTTCTGGCTACATTCTGGGGTGCTTAGGCTAAAGGAAGCAAGGTGGAGTGCTCAGACACAGGAAAGCATTACATTGATAGGTGGTATGGGGCAATGAGGGTTTCTTGGTACTACTCTAAATAGTTTCACCATTCAAGAATTTTAGTTTTTGTTCTGGGCTTTTTCTCCCCCAGTCTTTTATAAATACTGCAGCATGAAACCAAGCCCACAACTTCTTTAATATGCTTTAATAACAGCCCGTTCTTTGTCCAATAATACTCTAGGATTGAAATCCTCTGAAGATGGGCCAGTGAATAGTAATATCAGGAAGTATCACACAGCAGCTGAGTGCTGGCTATGGGGTCAAACTGGCTGGGCTTGGGGTTCCAGGTCCACCAATAATTAGCTGGGTAATGACTAACAATTTGCTTAACTTCTCTAAGCCTTAATTTTCA
Organism: Phoca vitulina; assembly: GCF_004348235.1. NCBI lineage: Eukaryota > Metazoa > Chordata > Mammalia > Carnivora > Phocidae > Phoca > Phoca vitulina. The sequence goes on along the minus strand of NW_022589731.1, from coordinate 11,544,175 downwards.
TTTCTATAAAAGAGGAGTAATAATAGCGACCTCAAAGGGTTATTGTGAGCTTCCTGTAGAACAGGGCCTGGCATCATACAAGATGAACAGTCAAGCATAATCTTTTATTAAAAGAAAAAGTCGCTGCCATGTAATAAGGAGCTGTATGTGCCCAGCCCTGAGCTAAGTGTATCATGTGGTTTATTCCTTACAGCTCTTTACATTACCCCTCCACCAGCAGCCCCCAACTCCCCAGTTTCAAGTTCAGCATGTAGGCAAGTGTCATGCAGAGAAGGGCTCGGGTGCCCCCACGGGCACTGTGGCCAGCCAGGGTGGCAGGCTGCTCAAAATAGAAGCATCCCAAGGTGTCAGCTCGGGGCTCAGCTCCTCCCAAGGGTTTTCGAAGCTGTTGGGCCCCAGTGCTTCCTGGGTCAGGAGGATTTCCCTAAGCTACATGAGGAATGCTTTAGAAACAGCACCTGTGGAAGAGCTGAGACTCTTTTTTCATGAAAGATGGCTTTGCTTCCAGAAAGATCTTTCTGACTGTATTACTTCAAAACAACCAAGGCAGCAAAGGCTGAGCTGCCAGTCCTTACAGTATTTGGGCACATTTCCTCGGCTCCAGAAAGCCACCAGTCCTACTCAGCCCCTCCTGCCCATCGAGGGAAGGGGGTTCCTCCTCTCCGCGGGGCCAGCCCTGCCTGGGTGTGTCGCCAGCCCTGCCCTGTTGGACTCGCTCATTGTTGGCCGGAAAGCCCTGGGAAGGGTGGGGACTTGGCGCTGGAGAAAGCCAGGGTGGTCAGAGGACTAGTGCCCAAAACTTCTGGGAATCCCAACTCCGCGCTTGAGAACCTGCCTCCACACCCTAAATTTCCTCCCCTCCCCCTCGCCCGCCCCCACCGCTCCTGCAGTAGGCCAGGACTCTGACAAAAGGTTAGTCTTCCCCCTTCCACTCCTATAGCCCTCAGGGGTGGGCTGTAGCGAGTCAGGGCTCTGGAGGAGGGGATAATATGTCCATAATTAGTTTACTTTCTAATCTCAACTGGATAAAAATGCTCTCTGGGCCCCACCATTGCCATTGTACTAAGTACAATGGCCGCCCCTAGAGAGGTTTTTCCATATTTATTTGTGCTGTCCCCCTGCGGCTGTGTGTCTTAACTCAGCCCTTCCCCTCAGATAAAAAGAAAAGTTGGCTTGGGAAAAACCTCTCCAAAGCAGAAGCAGTTGCTGCTTTGCCCTTAGCATGTTTTAGTGGCGGGACTTCCCAGAATATCCCAAAGGGCCTGGAGGCAGGGCAGAGCCTCGGGCGGCTTCCAGACACAAGAGTTTGGGAATCTGACTCAAGGTACAGGAGTCCAGATGATAAGGAGAGGGTGGACAGTGGCAGCTGCAGACATTTGGTGAGGACCTCTGGAACACCAGGCACTGGGCTAAGTACTTGGTGTAGATTATTTCACTTCTTCTGCTTCTAACCCTTCCCATCCAAAAGCCACATCCCCCACGAAAGCTGTCAGAGCTCTCCAGGGCCTCCATGTTAGCGCGTGGTTTTCTAACGATTTGCCAAAAGGACCATCTTTGCAGAGACGAATAATACCAGCCTCTCTCGGCAAGGTGGGGCCTGGCCATGAATATCAACACTTTGTTCTAAACTGGACACATGGTTGGCACAGAAAGAGTAGGTCCTTTCGTTCCTGCTTTTGTGTTGGAATACACCTCTCGTAATGAAAGCTAGAAAATGTTCTTGGCGATCACTTCCCATCAGATAGGAGCAAAAATCAGCTGGATTCTCCTGGGGGGTTTTTTTGTTTTTGTTTTTGTTTGAATAGAACCATTACCTCTGTCCTCCACATAAAAACAAGGTGTTTCAGACAATTCACCATAAGTTGCTAATATTTATTCATCATTAATCAAATGGCTTCCACCAAATGTGCACTTCTGTACACATTACCAATGATCCCTTCCAGCAATATGGGTGAGGGGTGACCGTGGTGACGCAAATTAGAGGTTGCCTGATTTGGTCCAGGCTCCCTCAGCTCCCTGTGGGAGCAGCCAAGAAGGTTGGGCCCAGGTCTAACTATAAAGTTCATGTTTCAGTCCATAAGGAGATTCTCATTCAGTAGTTCTAGGGTGGGAGCTGAGAAGCTGTATCTTTAAACAAAACTGGGAAATCTCCATGGGATTCTGATGATACACCAAGTTTGGGATTCTGCCCTACACCTGCCCTGCATGGCCTAGTCTCAGGTCAAGAGCAGAGCTGGTCTGTGACTAACCCGAGCATCTATCACCAGGCCTGGTCACTCCTTGTCACCCGAATTCATGGAACCAGCAGTCAGACAAGGCCTGGAAGTCTGCCCTTGCAGAGAGGCCCAGGGTCCCCAGTGGCCTCCTACAGAGTCACCAGCACCGTCCTTCAGCACCCCTGGAGCCCAGGTCTCTGAGCTGATGAAATCAGAATCCGCTCAAATGGTGCCTCATTTTCAAGAAGATTAAGGAGATTGTCTCCATTGAAAGAGAGAAGCCTGAGATGAGAGAGAACCAGTCAGGCTCACAATCCACTGGCATCTATTTTCCCTTTCTCTGCCCACAACTGTAAGAAACCTCTAAATGTTGAAAAAATGGCCTAGAAATCCTGTTTTTGTTATCAGATGACTTATTTTTTTTTCCCCAGTGTGCTATTTCTTCGGCCTATTGTGTGCTAGCTAGCAGGATAAGTGAAAAGAACTCCAGTCTTAAGTGTTCTACTGAGACAGTCCCTCCAAGGGAATTAGGTAACTGGCTGGAGCGGGAGTAAGAACCAGGAAGCCAGGACTCGTGATGACAAATGCTTCTTTTACGTGAAAGCAGTTGTTTTTATTTATTTACTTTAAGTAATCTCTACACCCAATGTGGGGCTTAAACTCAGGACCCTGAGATCAAGAGTTGCATGCTCTACCAACTGAGCCAGACAGGCAACCCCCTAGTTGTTTTTATTTTTGAACCCCAATGTATGAAAGCATCGATAGTGGGTTGAAATAGTGAACCCCCAAAGGATATGTCCACCCAGAACCTCAGAATATGCCTTTATTTGGATTAAGGGTCTTTGCAGATATAATGAAGGCAAGGATCTGGAGACGAGATCATTCTAGTTTCGGGTGGGCCCTAAATCTAATGATGAGGGTCCTTAGAAGAGACCAAAAAGAAGACACAGGGGGGCACCTGGGTGGCTCAGTTGGTTAAGCATCTGCCTTCAGCTCAGGTCATGATCCCAGGGTCCTGGGAGGTTGTCGTCTCTAAGAACTTTTTGCCTAAGTCATGAGGAGTCTGCTTCTCCATCTCCCTCTGCCCCTCCCCCTGCTCATGCTCACTCTCTCACTCTCAAATAAATAAATTTTTAAAAAGAAGACGACGACGACAGAGATACATGCAAAGAAGCCCATGTGAGGACAGGGGCAGAGATCCTACTTATGTGGCCACAAGCCCCAGGAACGCCAGGAGCCACCAGAAGCTGGAAGAGGAAGGAATCCTCTAGAGCCTTTAGTGGGTGCACGGCCCTACCTACACCTTGATTTGGGACTTTTGGACTCTAGAACTCTGAGAGTAAATTTCAATCTGGGATCCTTGAATGGAGAAGTTTCCTTCCTTCCTCCCCGTGTAGCCTGAACGCAGATGTTACATGAAAACTCACGCTCGGGGGGAAAAGTACAATGAGTGGGACAAGAGAGGGGAACGAGTGAGAAGTGGCCCTGGGAGCTTGGCCCTTATCCTTCCACTGTTGGGCTCACACATTATTTCCGTAACGATTGTTACTTTCTACCTGAATGTATTTCAGGTTTTAAAAACCTCCCATCAGAGCACTTTGGTTGGTCGTACAACACTGTATCCCTGGTTTCTGGGTAAAGTGATAAACACTGTTATAGGAAGGTCACATAGGATGAAATAACTTCCTGGAGGTCTGGGCCACCGGGAGGTGGTCAAGTGGCTGGCCACAGTCAGGGCTTGTTGAGTGACTAGAAATGATTTTACTAGTTGTGCTAATTTCCCTTAATTCTCAATGGCATAAGCAACCCTAAAGCCATGCTAATATCTCATTTTAAAATTTCAGTAACTATTCAGTATCTAAAGGGAGAAACGTAATGCTTGGGTTGTGGAAAATATGAACGTGAAACCAATCAGGGGCGGGACTAGGGTGGGTCACGTGAGGGGCAGGGCAAACAGCTGAAGGAGCGCTCCCTCTCAGGATCACGCCCCTGCCGACCCAGAGAAGACACCATCCCTGCCTTCAACAAGCTGAAAGGCTGGAGAGCAATGCAGATGAGTAAACCGTAGATTAGATTTGGGCCCCAAAGCAGATGAAAAGTTCACAAGATAAAAAAGAAATTAAAAGAGACCAAAGACCTAAATGTAGACCCTAAACGTATACAATTTCTAGGAGAAAATTTTCATGATCATGACTTAGGCAAAAAGTTCTTAGAGACAACACCAAAAGCATGATCCATAAAATGTTAAAAAGTAATAAACTGGTCTTTTTTTTTTTTAAGATTTTTATTTATTTGAGAGAGAGAATGAGAGAGAGAGAGCACGAGAGGGAAGAGGGTCAGAGGGAGAAGTAGCCCCCCGCTGAGCAGGGAGCCCGATGTGGGACTCGATCCCGGGACTCCAGGATCATGACCTGAGCTGAAGGCAGTCGCTTAACCAACTGAGCCACCCAGGCGCCCTAATAAACTGGTCTTAATCAAAATTAAGAACTTCTGCTTTTCGAAAGGTATCTTAAAGAGAATGAAATAACAAGCCTCAGTTGGGAAAAAAAATACTTGCAAATCACCTACGTGATAAAGGACTGGACTCCAGACTCGGTGAGAATTCCCACGTACCAAGCACTGGTGAGGATGCAGAGCAACCAGGATCCTCACATGCTGCTGGCAAGGATGCAAAATGCTGCAACCACTTTGGAAAATAGTTTGACAGTTTCTTATAAAGTTAAACATGCCGCTGTCATATGGCCCCGAACCCCACCGCTAGGTATTTGTCCAAGTAAAACCAAAAACCTTGGTTCACATAAAAACTTGTACATAAGTATTTATACTGACTTTATTCAAATTGCCAAACATCCGAAATGTTCTTTAACTGGGGGATGGATAAACTAGGATTCATCCACACAGTGGAATAGTACTCAGCAATAAAAAAGGAATAATCTATCGCAACAGCATTGGTGAAGCGCAAATGCACTCTGCGAAGTGAAAGAAGAGTCAGAATCAAAAAGTTACATAACGTTTGATTAGATTTGTAAGATATTCTGGAAAAGGTGAAACTATAGGGACAAAAAACACAAATCAGAGGCTTCTAGGAGACAGGGGAGGGGGCGGGTTGACTACAAAGGGGCACATGGAAATTTGGGGAGTGGTGAAATGTTCTGCATCTTAACTGTGGCGGTGATTTCCTGACTGTAGACATTTGTCAAAACTTATAGAACTGGGGGCACCTGGCTGGCTCAGTCGGTAGAGCATGCGACTCCTAGTCTCAGGGTTGTGAGCTCAAGCCCCACGTTGGGTGTGGAGCCTACTTTAAATCAATCAATCAATCAACCAATCAATCAATCAATCCTTACAGAACTGTACACCCAAAAGGGTGAATTTTGCTATATGTAAATTATACCTTAATTTTTTTTTTTTTTATGGTATATGTTTTTTTTTTTTTTTTTTTTTTTTAATATTTTATTTATTTATTTGAGACAGAGAGAATGAGAGAGACAGAGCACATGAGAGGGGGGAGGGTCAGAGGGAGAAGCAGGCTCCCTGCCGAGCAGGGAGCCTGATGCGGGACTCGATCCAGGGACTCCAGGATCATGACCTGAGCCGAAGGCAGTCGCTTAACCAACTGAGCCACCCAGGCGCCCTAAATTATACCTTAATTTTTAAAAATTCCCCCAAAAGACAGAAAAGCAGTTTAAGCCAACACATTTTCAATGACAATACTTTTGTATTGGGATCTGGGAGTTGTTATAAAAGAAATGTGATCCACATCCAATCGTAAGAGGCTGATAGCTTTGCTAAAAAGTAGGCACTGTGCTAAGCGCTTGAGATACAATTGTGAGCAAACAGACATTGATCTAATAATCCCACAAATGTAATGGAGGCTATAAGTGTGTGAAGAATTACTTCTGATTAATTCCCAGTTGATTCTAGAATGTCAGCAAAGCCTCCTCTGGGGAAAGCTTCTCTTTGAGTTGCTAGCACTGGGCTCGGGCCGCAGGGATGCAGGATGGGGAGCTGAGGGCGGTGCAAAGGATGACTGCTAAGTTTCTGGATTGTGCAACACCGTTGGTGGCCGAACCAGTAGTGTACTTTGGAGAAGGAGCAGATTTGGGGCGGGGAGGAAGATCGTGAATTCAGCTTAGGAACGAGAGTTAAGCTACCGAAAACAACACCTGGTTGAGGGCAACACTATGCAGTGGACCCAACAGAAATGAAAACATGCATCCACATGAAAACTTGGACATAAATGTTTATAGTGGCATTATTCGTAATAGACCAAAAATGGAAACAACTCAAATGTCCATCAGCTGATGAGTAGATAAATAAAATGTGATATATCCATACAATGGAGTATTATTTAGCAACATAAAGGAATGAAGTACTGATATCTGCTACCATGTGGGTGAACTTGAAAACATATGCTAAGTGAAAGAAGCCAGACACAAAAGACCATGGAATGGGATGGTCTTTAGGAATATTGTATTATATGACATTTCCAGAACAGGCAAATCTATTGAGTCAGAAAATAGTTTGGTGGTTGCCCAAAGCTGGGAACATGGGGGGAGAATAGGATGACTGCTAATGGGTATGAGGGTTCTTTCATAGAGTGATGAAGATTTTTTTTTCTTTTTTTAAGATTTTATTTATTTGTCAGAGAGAGAGAGAGAGAGAGAGACAGCACAAGCAGGGGGAGTGTCAGGCAGAGAGAGAAGCAGGCTCCCCGTTGAGCAAGGAGCCCAATGTGGGACTCAATCCCAGGACCCTGGGATCATGACCTGAGCCGAAGGCAGACGCTTAACCGACTGAACCACCCAGGCATCCCTGATGAAGATGTTCTAAGATTAATTGTGGTGGTGGTTGCACAACTCTGTTACTATTTTAAAAACCACTACACTGTACACTTTAAATGGGTGACTTATATGGTATGTCAGTTATACCTCAATAAAACTTTTTTTAAAAGGAAGAAAGATAATCATATAAGGATGTTTTAGATGTTCTATTTAGAATATTGAAATCTAGAAGTCACCCAAACACCCCTTCATGGAAGGATGGTTATAAAAATTATGACATATCAATAAGATACAATTCACAAAACAATTAAAAACCCATCCAATGACAAAGAAGGGCAATTCATTTGGAGAGCTGTAAGTAAAGTTTATTTTATGCAGTGGAGAAAGATGCAATCGATTTGAAGGAGAGCCAAGAAGAGCAAGATCCAGCCAAGTGTCAGCTGGAGAGGCAGAAGGGTGGGAGATTGGCCAAGATGAAACCGGGAGCAAGGGCAGTGCATGTCCAGAGCTCTGACAGATGTGGCCGAGTGGGCTTCATCCCTGGTAGGGAAGGGGCAAGAAGCTTAGGCAGGTGGATGTACGTATATGGCTTAGGGGGAGGGGTGTTGAATTTGGTTCTGTGTGCACGGAGGAAGGCATTGGGAGAAAAACAGATTTCTAAGTTCTTAGCTCTTTCTTCCACCTGCTCCTTCACCACTGGCCCCAAGAACTGAGCACTTCTGAATGCACCCACTACCGTTTTTTGAGCACTCCCTCAATGCCAGATATTATGTTCAGTTTTTTGTGTGCTTCATCCTACAGCATCCTTACAACGTGAAGAACCATGCCCAATGGTGCCCATCATAAATGATGGTGCTGGGACTCCAATCTGGACACATCCGTTCTCCAGCCTGCAGCACATGGTTTTTTTGTTTTGTTTTGTTTTTAAGCAGGCTCCACGCCCAACGTGGGACTTGAACCCATGACCCCGAGATCAAGAATCACATGGCTCTACTGACTGAGCCAGTCAGGCGCCCCTAGGACTTGTTTGCACCAAGACATGACCCTGCTAAGGAAAACATTTCTCAGAGCTTCCCAAGCAGTCCCACCTTTACAGCAACCCTAGAGGAGGCCCACCTGTGGGCTGGCCCAGGGATTCTAAGTACTCACTACTTCGGTGTGCCCAGTTATTGTGTGAATTAAGCAATAATAATCACGTGTGGTAGAATTTGAACGCTGTCAGCAGCCCTCAATGCACAAGTCAAACACACTTGCAACTTCGTTCTCTGGAAGGTCCAAGTTGCCACATCTTTATGTGTTAACAGGTTATTCTTTTTCTGAGAAAACTGCTCCTCAAATGCATTGATAATAATACTAATAATTAATAATAAAAGACTGTTGTTCCTTGCCATCTAGGACCTGCCTGTGCTTGGCTCCAAACCCCACGCCATGATCCCTTCTGCTCTGGGACTTTCCAGAAACCACAGTTGAATTACACTTAAAATTCTAACCGAGTGACAGGACGAGATCCCCAGACACTGTATGATTGTAGTGGCCTGGTTTCAAAAGTTCTGCCCTGCTAGAACTATAAAGGATTCCCATTTTCATTTTCTCAGTTGTCTCTGCCAGAAGAAATCGCAGCTACCTGAGGCTGTTTCCAAAAAGATGTTGAGAAGCTGCATTAATTATTCTCTTCTCTCTCCTTCCCTCCTTTGTCTTTTCCCTTCCCTCCCCCTTAAGTATTTTGATCATGAAAGAAAAACAAATATAACTCTGTGATCCAGCAGGAGCACTGAAGCGCACCCATTGTAACAGAGTGTTCAAAATACTCGGAGACCGGCCAGCCGTGACCCCAGGTTACAGGATGAACTCGCCTTGATGATTTTGTTCCAGAATGTACCAGCGTGAAATCTTCTACACATATTATTGTGGGCCCCATAAGATGGCAAAGTAATGTGCACCCAGCGGCAGAGAAAGGGAAATACCACTTGTTCAGGCTGGCTGACCATGGGAAAGGAGAGAACAGCTTCTTTAATTCTTGCCTCCTCCATTTGTGGATTTGTGGTCCTGGCCTCGAGTCGTTGGCATCACCTGGGAGCTGGGCAGAAATGCAGAAGGCTGGAAAACAAACAAATAAATAAATGTTTAAATTTTAAAGAGAGAAAAGAGAGAAATGCAGAATCTCTGGTCCCCCCCTAGACTTACTGAATCAGAATATGAGCGTTAACAAGACCCCCAGGTGAGCCCTATACATGTTAGAGTTTGATTAGCATTGGCTTAGTCGTGTGAAAGAAAACCACAGACCCAAAATGGAGTCACTGACGTTAAGGTCCCACGTCAGCAAATCAAGACTTAATACCTAACCTAACGGCAGTTTCAACACCACCACCCCCACCCCCAGGAATGTAACCTTTAACCAATCAACATGGAATTTCCTGGTCAGCACTAGGAAATTTACTGATAGACCCCTTCTTTTCCCCTTAGGAGGGCAACCTTGCCTAAAACAATACATTCTTTGCTAATAATTTCCTTTTTTCACTCCCTCTCTGCTTTAAAACCTTTCCTTTTCTACAGCTCAACAGATCTCCTTTCTGTTTGCTAGATGGGATGCTGCCCAATTCATGAATCGTTCAATAAAGCCAATTTAATCTTTTAAATTATTCAGTTGAATTTTTTTGTGTAACGGTAGATTAGGCTCTTTTGCCAGTAACGATGGAGTTTCTGGTTTCCCCTTTGAGGACCCTGAAGGGCTTTGTGCACTTTATTATCCGACAAAGCACCTGGTACCATGCTCAGTGGAGGGTGGAGCCCTGAGTGGGGGAGTGGGTGGATGGCTGGGTGGTTGAAATCACAACACCAGTTCCAATCCTTGGCACCGACTAGTGCCCTTCTGCATGTTGAATGATTGCAGAAACAGCTGGTAGCTCTGTTTGAGGTGAATATGATTTTTATTCCCACTTGACTGAGAGGAAACTGGGGTCCAGAAAGGTTAAGTAAGCAGCCCAAAGTCACCCAGCTAGACAAGGGTGCAGGGGAGAGTCCAGCCAGAGCCCATATTCCAGTATTTCTGTTTTTATTACCGCCACCCTCCAGGAGCCTTTTTAGACATTTTGTCCTAATTGCTCCTGGTGATATCATGATTCATAATAAGAAATAGATCTTTGGTCCGAGTCCTGTTTCTGGCACCAATCTCCTGACGAAAACCCTTGGAATTTCCTAAGTGGTAAGAATGATCAAGATGTCCTGATCCATACATGCTCCTTTCAACCACACCTGACTTCCTGTTACTGCGGGGACTTTTGAAAAGCACCTGAGGATGGGGGCTGGTTGCCAGGGGAACCAACCTGGGATTGGCAGCCTGGAGCTTTCCGTCCCACCCTCCCAAACTCTGGGGAGGGAAGAAGGGCTGGAGGTTGACTGGATCACCAGTGACTAATGATTTAATCAAACTTGCCTACGTCATGAGGCATCCAGAAAAATCCAAAAAAGGAGAGGTCTCGCTGAGCTTCCGGTTGATGAGGACATGGAGACGTGGAGACGTGGAGATTGGGGGAGAGTGGCGTACCTGGAGCTTCCATGCCCCTTTCGCAAACCTTGCCCTGTGCATCTCTCCCAGATAGCTGTTCCTGAGTTACATCCTTTTATGATAAACTGGTAATCTAGTAAGTAAAACATATCTCTAAATTTTGTGAGCTGCTCTAGCAAATTAATCAAGCCTAAGGAGGTCTTTGGAACCGCCAACCTGGAGCTGATCAGTCAGAAGCACAGGTGACAGATAGCCTGAACTTGGGACTGGCATCTGAAGAGGGAACGGGGCTCGGGGCAGGCTTGTAGGACTGAACCCTTAACCTGATGCTATCATCTCCAGATAGATATTGTCAAAATTGAGATGAACTGTAGGACACCCAGCTGGTGTCTGAGAATTACTTGGTGGTGTGGGCAACTCCCCTCACCCCCTACACTTTGTAATTGGTGGCCAGGATCTTAGTCCTCCGTGAAATTTTAATGCCACAGACACGTTTTGTATCTGTTTATATTCTCTCTGTATGTGTTTAAGTTTTTTTTTTTCCACTCTCCCTGAAGAACCAACTTTTGTTCTCTTGGGGATACAGTCATTCCTGTGGAGAATGCCTCCATTTTTCATGAATACTTGCAAACACTTACTATGTGCTAGGCTGTCCTTATAGTGAGGAGCCCAGTGTTTGAGGCTCTAGAAAGGCTGTTTTTGAGCAGAACGGGATTGGGGTCTTGGCCAGATGCAGTAACGCCTCCCATCGTGGAGGAAACGGCTGAGACCTTGCGTTTCTCCTTAGCACAGTGGTTGCTGCGGGAAGAGCCGTGGACTGTGAGTCCGGAGACCTAGAGTCCCACCCCAGTCCTGCCGCTACCTCCTCACGTGGCCCTGGACCATTCCATCTCTCAGCACCTCCGTTCCCAGCCTTGAAACTGAGGGGTTTGAACTAAATTGGCCCTTTTAAGGAAAAAAACAACAACCCTGCTGTGCGTCTAAGGGGAAGCAGATTGGTGAGCTAGAAATAGCACACGGGGCCTACTGGGGAAGCATCTCAGATTAGGGTTACAAAGATGCACCCCGTGCCTTCCAGATGGCCTTCCAATTCACTCCCACTGGCCACAGAGGCTGTTTGGGCAGGAGCTTCATTTTTCCTTTGATACTAAGAAAACCTTGTTTTGAAGAGAGTTCATAATATTGTAATAATGTTGTATGTGACCACTCTCACCGTGGGGAGCATCGAGCAATGCATAGACTTGTCCAATCATTATGTTGTACACCTGAAGCTCCTATAACCTCGTATGTCAACTGTATTTCGTTTTTTAAAAATCTTGTTTCTGCAAGATTGGGCCAATCCCTAAATAATTTCTTCCCACTTGCACCCTTTCCCCCCAATCAATGACTCTGGGGGAGAAGACATAAAATCCCACTCCATCCATCCAACCACTTGAAAGGGACCCAAGAAGTGTGCACAAAAGAGCTGGAAGAAATAGCAGCCAGGCGTGGCAGCCAGGGGGCCGTGGTGGTCTGAAACCCAGAACGAGAGTTTGCGGAAGCCCGGCCGTGCTGGATGGAGGAGGACTGAGGCTGAGCTGCTCCCGCTGGTGTGGCACCCAGGCAGCCACGAGAGCCTCCGGGAGCCCACCCTGCTGGGGAAGCAGCCACTGCTAGAAGCTGGTGACTCAGTGTGAGGGGCTGCCAGCCTGCAGCGGGGTCCCCAGACCCACGACAAACCCCTAAACCCAGACACCTGCGGTCTGCCAGCGCTGACTGGCCACCAAGGGACCTTTCCTGAGCTCCTGCTCACAGGATCCTAGAGCCTGTTTGGAGAGAGAAGACCTGAAAGGATCGTCATTCTTTTCCGTCATGGAATGAGAAGTGATCTTAGGGGAAAGTGTTAAGGATTTTGAGAATCCTTTCAATCCTTCAATACTTTCAGGACATGTTGGGAAGCCTTGCTGGAGGAGGAAGCCCGCTGAGCTGGGTCTGGAAGGACCAGCCGGGACTCTGCTGAGGGGGTTGGGGAAGGGCATTCTGGAAGGGGAAAAGCAGGAAGAGCTCTCTGCTTCCAGGCATGAATGAATGATTCCTCTCTAAGGTCTTGTCTGGGGACTCCGAGGAACCTGTGGGCCTGCCGGTTCCAGTCCAGCTGCATTTTTGCCTGAGCCTCATCTGGGAAGTGGTGATCTGCACAATCACAAGAAAAGTCAGCAAAGACAATCAAGGAAGGGAATCCAAGGTCAAGACCCTGGCAACTGCCCAGACACCAGAATTCTGGCAAACTGCAGTGGTGCTGTGTGACTTGCTCGGGATGACCTGGGGTTGGACTCCCCAGGGAGAACGGGCAGCTGAGCCCCGAGGAAAGCAGATGGACACCGACCGTGTTTGAGCACCGATGCCAAGCACCCGCTGCTGGTATCCTTGGGCAGGCACGGGCATCTCTCTGGGTTACTGCATCCTTAACATCAGGTCACACAGTTGGATTCGCTATTGATTCCAAGTTTCCATACAGCTCTGAAAGAGTCTACATTGTTGGATTCGGAATCATGGCAGGAAAGGGGAGGCAAAGGGCCTGGAAGTGGGCCGGGAAATGTGTTAGGCAAAGACAAAAGGGAAATGGGGAAAGAAAAAGACAGAACGTGGATACATGTGTCTCCTGAGTTACAGAACCTCTAGGTGGGAAGATGACTGGGGAACTTGTCCTTTTGATCCTCCCACCCCCAACTTAACGGAGAGAAGCCCCAACAGAGAATTGGAGACCCCTACGGGTTAACTAAGCTGTGTGATTTTGGGGGAAAGTGATAAAGGGGATGAAGGAGCCAATCCTTGGTCCCTACTAGAGAGCAGCAGTGGGGGGGGGGGGCACGTCAACATCTGGAGGGTGGCAGGAGCAGGAGAAGCAGCTGGTGGGCTTTTCTACTGTGGGAGAGAAAAGGGGGAAACTAGCTAGCACCACAGAGCTTTAGGAAGAGAGCACAACCTTCGTACCCAGAGTTAGGAAACCCAGCAGCCCTGCCCATCTATGGTCCTAGGAACCAAAGAGGGGACAGGACACTCAGGCCACAGGAGGGGAACCCGGAGGGGCCTTGGACCCTGGGCTGTGAGCCCTTGACCCACAGTGTGGCCTGGACAAGCATACTCATTCCTGGAATCGCTGCCCTCCCTGTATGAAATGAGGTGTCCTACGTCCACTACTCCACAAACTGACATTCTTGAACTCTTTGATCTTCAACTATGTAGGTCTTTAGAGAGTCACCTTGCATTTACTCTACCTCGTAGGAGTGTTTTAAGGAAATGTATAAGAATAAATAGCCCCTTCACATGAACTAAATCATTAGAGGAATATTGACCAGAATAGCCTAGGAGTGTTTCTCTAAGTTGAAATTTTTCTAGAGGTGCAGCTAAAAGCGATCATACTCACCCCTGTTTGTAGACCCATAACCGTTGGCTGTGCCAGCTGGGCCAGGGGAGGTGTGCAGGTGAAGATACTAGGAGGGGTGACAGTGGTGCCCATGTTTCTTTTCCCTATTGTCACCTGCTGTAGGTTCTGCGCAGAGCCCAACTCAGAGGGTCACCCAGGAGCCGCATCCCCTGGCCTCCTTGCTCTCCTCTGCTCCATCTAACTACTCCCCTTCCTGTCAGTCTTTGCTTTCTTTCTTGAAGCCAAATATTTTTGTTGTTGTTGTTGTTGTTGTTGTTGTTCTGGAGTATTTCAAACATGCTGGCTGCGAGGCTCAGTCACCTGGGTATTTAACAAACACTTCTACCTTCGAGATGCCAGACCTCTGTTTCCTCAAGTGTTAACACTCTGAGAGGATCGGACCCCCACCAGTGGTCCTCACTCTAGAATATCAAACACACTCATGCAGCAACCACTCAGATTTAAGAAATGTTAACTTTATGCCATATTGACTTCAGAGTCTGAAAGAAGGAAAGAACCCCACTAAGATGGAAATAAAAAATGGGAAATATTAAGTGTTGGAGAGAATGTGGAGAAACTGGAGCCCTCGGGCATTGCTGGTGGGAAAGTAAACCAGTGTGGTGACTGGAAAACAGGATGGTGGCTCCTCAAAAAGTTAAACACTCAGCAATTATACTCCTAGCCATATACTCGAAGGAGTTGAAAGCTCAGAGACCTGAACAGATATTTCTATATCAATGCTCATAACAGCATTATTCCCAGCAGCCAAAAGATAGAAACAACCCAAATGTCCATTGACAGATGAATGGTTAAACAAAATGCGATATATACATACAGTGAAATATCATTTGGCCTTAAGGAATGGAATTCTGATACATGCTACAACATGAATGAATCTTGGACATTACACTAAGTGAAATAAGCCAAAGGACACATATTGTATATAATTCCATCTATATGAGGTACCTGGAATAGTCAAATCCATAGAGACAGAAAGGAGAATAGTGGTTACCAGGGGGTGGTAGGGATGGAGATTTATCATTTAATGGGGACAGTTTCAGATTGGAATGATGAAAATGTTCTGGAGATGGTGGTGGTGATGGTTGCGTAACATGCATGTACTGAAGGCCACTGAACTGTACACTTAAAAATGGTTAAAATGATAAATTTTATAAATTTTTATTTTATTTTAAAATGATAAATATAAATGTGTATTTTATTGCAACAACAGAAAATAATTCATCCCTTCAAGGCTTGGTTCAAATGGTACCTTCCTCCTGCTTCATCCCAGCCTACATCCAACCACATCCGATATGCCCTTTGGTAATTATTTGTTTCATCAGTCTGAACCAGGGAAGAGATTGTATGTGTGTCTGTGTGTGTGTGTGTTTCCTTTACACAGAAACCCCAAGAGGGAAAAAATGGAAAAGCCATTCATTAATTCATTCAACAGGCATGATGGAGCACCTCCCGTGTGGGGGGTGCTATATCAAGCTCTGGGACAGAGGATCAACACGATACCACACCGAGGTCTATGGTACGAGTCAGGGCAGACAGCCAGGGCAGGACTACGCTGGTGGTGAAGGGGGGAGGATGTGGAGGCTGATGGGGGAGGGGGCTGTCCTCAGAGGGGGTGCCTTTTGAGCTGACTTTTGAAGAGTGGCTAGG
This sequence comes from Phoca vitulina, assembly GCF_004348235.1. Classification (NCBI taxonomy): domain Eukaryota; kingdom Metazoa; phylum Chordata; class Mammalia; order Carnivora; family Phocidae; genus Phoca; species Phoca vitulina. The sequence continues at coordinate 11,528,596 of NW_022589731.1, read as the reverse complement.
GATGAAGTAAAAGACAGCGACTGGGATGGCGTGTGACCAGACCTGATTATGAAAGAGCCTGGGTGGGGAAGTCGGGTTAGAGATGTCACTTCAATTCGATTGGCTTGGGCCTTGCCCAGCGGTGACCTTGAGCAATTACTTAAGGTCTCCATGTGTGAAAGGGGGGACAAAAGTATCTGCCTGGATCACTGCGAGAATCAAACAGGATAAATTCTGTAAAGCAAGCCTTCACCCCTCCTCACTGCGTCAGCTGGAGAAGCCCCCTTGTGGTTGAAGAAACCTCTCTGCTGCTGAGAATGTGTTGAGGAATTGCCAGAGAACAAAACGTTCTGCTGTTCGGTTGTGTGGCCCCGATACCTTCAGCCACCCACTCAGAGGGCCCTATGCACCCCCTCCACACCCCAGCGGAGCTCGGTAGGAACGCCCACCACCTAGACTCCGGGGTGGGGGCAGTCAATTTGGTCTCAGGACTGTCTGCGTCAGTCTATCTCGGATCCTGCGGGTCTGGGCTGGGGTCAGTTATAGCACCTAGAGGGTTGAGAACGAGTTGGAAACCAGATCTTCTGACCTAGAGGCCAGAAACTCAATGAATGAGGGTATGAATGTGAGTGGCACATGCGTGGAAGCTGCAAGGCAGCTAAAGCTGCGCCCAGGTTTTGGAGAGAAGTAGTGCCTGAGATTTCTATTGATGGTTTTAAGTAGTATTTTGGTTTTGTTCTTGGAAATGGCAGTGAATTCCCATTTTAAATTCACTCTGCATGCATCTCTGATTAATTTGTGTTTGTCTAGAGACTCTGGGATTTGCCAAGTCTCCGTCGATAAACTAGAGTGGACTTCGGAAGAGGTAATTATAGGGCTGGAGCCGAGAGGGGTGAGGGGAGAGGAGGCCTGCCTGATGGAGGAACCAAGATGCCCCCCCAGCCTGCAGAGAGCCGGCCGGGCGACGGCAAGTGCCTGCACAAATGGCCACCGGAGGACCCGCGGGGTAGAGCCCTGTCCGGTTAGAGCCCTGGCAAAGACTGAGGGGTGTGACAAAGCACAGGGTTTGGAATGGGGAAACCGGATTTTTGAGTCCTGGTTCCAGAAGAGAGCTTACTTGGCTTTGTGACTGGGGCCGGGCCCCTAACTTGTGTCTTCATTTGTAGGATGGGGATAGTTTAATCCCTGTCTTTTGTTCTTAGTGACCTCAGTCAGAGCCAGCCTGGCCCTCAGCCCCTCTGAGAGGGTCATGTCCAACAAAGCCCCTGCTGAGTGGGGCTGGACCTGAAACCTCCTTTGCTGGCCTCTGCTGACTGTTAGAGATGGAATCTGGCCAAGAGTGGCTGGCTACCAGACTTGGGCTTGAGGCTGGTTTCAGAAGTGAGAGCCACACCATCAGATTGTCCCTGAGCATTAGAAAGGAAACCAGGGACCCTCTGACACCAGTCTATAGACACCATGTAGGGACATTTGCAAGAGGAGGAAAGGGAGGGAGGAGGGGAGAGAGGGAAAAAGAAAACACAAAAAGGCAAGAGCACCCTCCATCCTGACCTGGTTCCCCGTCCAGCTTGCAGGAGGCCCGCTGAGCATACTACCCGTCCTATGATTCCCTGTAATGTCCGCATTCCTGCCTCAACCTCCACTTTTTCTATTTCTTGAATCCCCAAGAGCCCAGCCCACCTGGAAGAGTGGCTGAGAGAATTTAGTAAAATAATGGATGAAGTTGAGGACTCAGACCCGGGGCTCTAACTCCCCTGGAGGCACCATGGAGCAGCCTTTGGCTGCTTTCTACCCCAATACCCCAGCTTGCTATTTCTGCGTCCAACTTAGGGACACTCATCTTTTGTCCTGCTGGTGTCCTTCCACCCCCAGTCCCAACAGCTGTCCCTTGAGAGTCCCTTGCCCTCCTTGCTCAGGCTCTGTGCAGTGCCTGGCAGCCCCTGGCTCCTAAGAGGGCCTCGGTAGGATCTGAGGGCTGACCGAGCGCAGGAGAGGTGACATTCTCCACCCACCAGGAAACCCTGGTCCATCTCGGCCCTTCCTTCCCCTCACACTCTGTGCTCAGGCACAGAGCCCTAGCATCACGCTTCCTGCATATTTCTGCGCTCGGGCCTCTCCACCTCAGCCAGGTTTCTGTCGCCCCAGTGACTTCTCCCCACTCGGTGCAACTGCCTTTTGCACTCCACCTCCCACTCAGCCCCCGGGGGACCCAGGGCACTGTCACTGTTCGGGGCTGCCCGTCGTTTGGTTTTCAGATTACCAAACCTCTTTTGGGTCCTCAGGTAGGCTTGCGCCCACCTCCCCAGCCTCACTGTTTTCCACTCCTGGCTTTGCCTTTGTGGCTTTGGTGACAGAGGATTGTGATCCTGAAGTGGCTTTGTCCCCGCTGTCCTTTCTGCCTGGAAGGCTGCACTCACGCTGCCTCTCCTGTCCCCTCACTAGCTCCAACTCATCTCTTAAGACTCGCTCAGCCATCTCCTCCTCTGAGGATTTACAAGGCTTCTCCGGTCTGGTTGGGGACCCTCCACGGGGGGTCCCAGAGTCTCTTGTGCCTTTATCAGAGCACCCACCCGACTGTGTTGACCTTGTTCACCTGTCTGTGTGCTCACGAGTGTCAGGAAAGCTTTGCGAACAAACGTCTGGAAGCAGCAGACCTGGGTTTAAAGCCTGCTCTGTTTTTGTTTTTGCTTTGTTGTTGTTTTTTAGCTGTGTGACTTTGGGCAAGTTGTCTAGTCTCTGTAAACTTTAGTTTCTTCAACTACATGATAGAAATAATAATAATCCCTGCATCACAGGATTACTGGGAAAATGAAAGGCAGAGCGTGTAACAGCCCTAAGCGCCATGCCCCGCTTGTAGGGAGGGCTCCCTGGATGTTAGCAGCTAACACAACTAAGAAAAATATTTCTAAGACCGCCGGGGCAGAAGGTCTCCAAAAATCAGAGCTAACTCTGCTGTTCCGAGAAGAATGAAGAAATCTCTTAGAAAAGCGCAACAACAAATCTTCTTCAATGTTCCTGCAAGAAAGTGGGGGAGATGTGCTGAAAAAGCCAGGCATCCTGCACGAACCATGACTGAGATTTTGAAGTGAAAATCAAGAAGTTTAAAGGAAAACATGGATCTCCTTTGGGGGCGGATGAGGTTGAGAGACTGGAGGGACAGATGGCAAAAGGTAAAGGTCAGAAGTGGGGCGCTAGGTGGCTGTGGCGCGGGGTGGACTCAGAGCCACGAGTGAGCGAGCTCCTAGGGAGCAGATGCCACCCCTCCGGGGCGGTCAGGTGCTCCTGGACTTGTCCGGACGACTCTAGGAATTCGAGTCCTCACGAGATCCTAGAACAACGGCTCCCAGGGCGCCTGGGTCCCCGTAGAAGGCAGCAAGTAGACATTTTCAGACGCCCTAATGTGTGTGTTGCGACCGGGGGCGTGGTGGCTGCCCAGAGTGAGTGCTACGGGGGTTGGAGCGATTCCCAAGGAGCGGGGGCAGGGCTCGGGTGTCCCCACCCTCATCCCCCGGTCGCCTCTGGAGGAAGCCAAGGCATTAGCGCGCTGGCCCGAGGGCCAAGAGCCAGGCGCTCTAGGCACGCCTCTGCCTCCCGGGTTCGACCTCAGTCTCCTCCTCCGCGCAGTGGGTTTGCTGCCCCGCGGTTGGAAGAACTGCTCTTGTAGGCCCGCCCGAGCCGGCCCCTCGCCAGAACCTCCCCCAGGGTTCGGGCCCAGCCGAGGCTCGCGCCCTCCCGCCGCCCCCGGGCCCCGGACGAGGAGGAAGGAACCGCCAGGCGGCCGCGGGCGGGGGGCCGGGCCCGGGACGCGCACGGAGCTGGGCGCCGTAGGGCTCGGCGGCGGAGTTTCCCCCGCGGGGGCGGCGCGAAGAGGGGGTCCGAGAGCCCCGGGCGCGGCCGGCGCGCCAGGAGGTCGGGCGGCGAGCGTGACCTCACGGGGAGGGGCCAGCGCGGCGGCCCGGGCGCAGAGCCGAGCGCCGAGAGCGCAGCGCGGGAGCCGAGCGGCCGGGAGCGCACGTCGCGGCCCCGATGGAGCGGTACAAAGGTGAGGGCGCGGGTCCCGGCGCGGCGCGCACGCACGGCACCCTCCGGCCGCACCGCGCCGCCTGGGAGGGCTGGGGCCGGCGGGGGGCGGCAGCGCTGGTGCTCCGCGGCCCGCGGGGACTCAGGTGAGCAGAACCGGCGGCGCCCGCCCAGCCTGGACCTGGGCCGAGGACCCGGGCGACGGCGGCGCTGCGGGCCCGACGACGGGGCTCCTAGGTGGCGGCCGCGGCCCGGGCTCTCGGACCCTCCCGGGCGCGGAGGGCGGGGGTCGGCGTGGCGAGGCTTCCCACCTGTCAGAGGAGAGAGGGTGCGCTTGGCGACCCACCTCTCAAGCGCCGGCCGCCCCGAAAAGATGCGGGAGCCAAGGAGGCCCTGAGTGAGTTCGGAACCGCGGTGCGCTGCTTGGGGGCAAAGGAGCAAGTCGTTGGGTCGTCTGGCCCCGGCGCCCGCCGGAGTGCAGGGCTGCCCGCGGACCCCGGGAAAGAGCCTGAGCTTGGGGGGGCGTGGGGGCTGGTCGCGCAGCTCCGCTCCCGCTGGGTTGGGCTGCTCCAGTCCTCCGGCCGCTCCGGTAACCGTCTCTCTCCGAGCCCTTCGCTTTTCCATCCCCAGACAGGGGTCGGGCGAAGTGAAGGGCTAGGGGGCCGAACGGGATGCCCGGCAGGTGGAGCGCGCGGAGGCTCAGCTCGGTGCGCTGCTGGGCAAGTTTTAGATTTGGCCGAGGGCGGGGATCTTGGCCAAACCCTGGTGGGCGGACGAGCCCGTGTCGTGCCCGCAGCCCGGCTCGCGCCGGTGCTCGGAACCCCGGTGCCGGAGTCTAGAAGCCAAGGATTAAAGATCTTTTGGAAAGAGAGTTTAAAGAGCTGCCCCTTAAGCGGGGCGCTGCGGACGCCCCCTACCCCCATCTCATTTGGGAAAGTCTCTTGCGCTCCCTTGCCCTGGACTCGTCCCTGCCAAACCTGCGAGAGGAAATACTGTTTCTATATTTATTTTCCCCTGGGAGAGGGTAATAAAGGAGAATGCTCAGATTCCCAAGGAATCTCATTCCCACTGGTTTCTCGTTTCTAAGACTGACATAAAGGAACCTTCTGGGACTGGCTTGAGTTCCCTAAACTAATCGTGTCTGTTGATTTTTCCCACTGCTTTTTCTCATCTGGGTCACCTGGTTGCAGGTGAGGGTGAAAGATTTACATTTTAGGCAGCACTTCATGCAGAAGGAGAGGGTCTTTGCCAACGGCCCGGGAAGCCGACTGGGGGGGACAGTGTTAAATTACTTGGCAATCTTTGGTTTCTTTCTGTGAACCCTCCCTGGAGCGCCTCTCTCATTTCTAACCGGGTGGGTTTTTTTTCGTCCCAGATTCTGCTGAGATCATGTCAGTTTTGTGCTGGGATGACTGAATGCTCCCTTATGTGGTCTCAGGACACTTGAGGAAGCCACAGCCCCTCGCTTTGTAAAATGGCAGTTTGCTGCTCCCTCTCCCACTCTGCCTGCCCCTCGCCCTTTGGGAGGGACTCTCGCAGGGAATTCAGGACTTAAGCTGGAAGCGGGTGGCCTCTGAGGTCCCTCTTAACTCCGGGTGTGTCTTTTCTGAATTGGGAAGTGAGGGAGTGCTGGCTCGGGTTTGAAGGTCCAGGGTACAAGCTGCTTTCTCAAATCCGCATATTAATCCAAGTTAGGGCAAATTACAACATTGGGGGTCTTCTTTCTAAATGCCCATTATTATCAGAAGCTTTTTGTATTAATAGCTTTTGACTTGGCCCTTGACCTGAGAAAGTCTTTTTAGTTATCTTTTTGTTTTGGGAGTTTAAAATCCTCCCACCCTGGAGTATCAAGGGATTTTTGCCAACTGAAGGAAACTTAGTTTCCATTTCAGTGTGTTTATGTTTTTGGTAACACATGTATCTGCCTCATCATTTTGCAGTAAATCAGAGAGTGATAAGTGGATACAGTTGAGAATTATCTGGATTGCAGAAGCTAATCGAACTCATCTTTTCCTGTTTGGAGAGGGAGTGAATGCTAATGTTTACTAACTATACCTTTCAGCTGAGGAATTTAGGGATCCCCCACCCCCACCCCAGGAACTTAGAAGTCCCCATTCTTTTGAGAAACCGATGACTTGTGTTTTGAACTCTCATTGAATTGAAAAGTTGGTCTGTGCAAAATGAAGCAGGTGGGCCCAGTCTGAGATTAACCAGGGCAGCTCTAACTGGCATCCGTAGTCTTCTCTTGCTCATCAGAGGTTGAAGGTGTCTTTGTTTTTAAGGTAAGATTAAATAATTATGGAATGACTAGGTATCTTTTTAACAACAAAGTAAAACGGAAAAGCAAGATTTACCTGGGCTTTTAGAACATATAAAAATTACGAAGAAGAATTCTCATTTGTGGGACACTTTTAAATTTTGTTACTGAAATACCCCATTCTGTGTTTCTAAATTCCCAATTTTGAGCTCTCCCAAATAGGTAGAATGCCTCATTGTTGTGTCCAGATTCTCAAAAAAAAAAAAAAAAAAAATTTTTTTTTTTTAATTTGTAAGTCTTATAAAGCAGTTGATATAGGAGAAATTGTTTTCCATGTTCCCTAGCCTGTGATACATATTGTGTATCCTCCAATACGAGCCTGTCATTTTTAGGCTCAGCTGATTTTCCATTGTTTTGTAGGATGTAAAGAGAGGTCTGGAGCTAAAGGGTGGTTGGAATAGCACCCTCTGTCTAACGTAGAAACATTTCCAACTTTTCCCCCATCCCATCGAAGTCATTCTGTTAGATAGCCAGGGTGCTCTCAAGCAAAAGCTAGGGGTAGGGGTGGGGAGAGACTATGTAGGGGTGTCTTCCCAGAGAGATGGAGCTTTTATAAGAGTTCTCACAAAAAGTGATGGCAGAGCTGCTGTTTCTTGTATGTGAATCTCTTTCGTGTTGTGTAAGTGGTGCCAGCATCTACAGGGGCCCTTGAAAAGGTTCCCATCCTTGGATCTTTACATATTTATGACTCTCATAAGAGCACCCTTGGATCACGGTGCCCATTGGCTGAACTCACACCATGTGGTCAAGGATTCTGGTTCCTACTGCTCTTCCAGCTGGTGAGTGTGTCCAGGGCCAAATGGGACTGACCTACTATCTGTGGATTGCACTTGGACCGTCCCCCCGCGGAAGCGTCCTGAATTTGCATCACACTTGGATCTGAGCAGTCATGGTTGAGCTATGCGCTTTAAGTTGGATCACAGTAATTGGTTGAAGGTGTCATCCTTCTCTTTCTGTTTTGGTTTGCTTGCTTCTGAGTCCGATCACTCCATTCCCGGGAGAGGGCACTTTGTTCTAAGGTACTGCAAGACAGAGATGAGCTGGGAAGAGTCAAGCCAGTAAAAATTCTTGAAAGCCTAAACTGGGAGTGCTGTGATCTGTGGTCAGGGAAGGTTTGAAAAAGAAACACCAACTAAGAGAGATGGGCGGATTGATGATATTCATTTCAGAGGAATCATCTGGATCTTGTGTTTTCCATGCTTAGGAGCTCAGGTTTTTCCCTATTGAAACTGTCCCTCAGGCAGTGGTTATTAACCTTCGCCACATATGGGAACCATCAGGGGACTTGAAAACAAACAGGGGTACGTAGGCCCCACGCAAGACCTTCTGACTCAGTTGGTTTAGGGATGGGGCTTAGGTATTCAGGTGTTCTGATGTGCAGCCAAAATTGAGAACCCTTGAGAAAAGATACGCAGTTACATATCCACCTTCTTCACCTGGAAAATTAAAAGCAAGCGGGGAGTAAGACTGCTACCCCCTCCACACTCCCGTGATGTGCTTTAACCACATCTCTGGTACCTGCAGAAATCGAATGTGATTCTTCTGAAGCTGTCCTAGGCTTTAAAGGTTGTGGGAACACTGCTTCAAAACCATCTCAAAAGGGATGCTGCCCAATCCCAAGCTCAGGGTTTGCTCATGGTTGGACTTGACCTTGAGCCTTTTTGACTTTGAAGCTCTTAGTGTGGGAGTCCTTGATGCGTTGGCAGTGGAATGGTCTGAAACCGAAATACGGAGGGGTCCCCTTTGGTGCTGAAGGGCCAGGCTGGGTGGTGGCGGGAATTCTGCTGTGGGCCCTTCCCCTCTTCTGAAGGGGTAGGAGCTCTGGGAACTGGGCTGGAGCCAAGTACAATTAAAGGGCCAGGAGGGGCCAACAAGCTTCAAAGCGTAGGAAGCTGTGCCAGTTTTCTTGCAAATCCCTTTAATGATGGGAAATGTTTCTCCAAAGACTTCTGTCATTCAGCGATGGGAGACTTTCCCCAAGCTGAGGGAGGATGGCACGTCTGCCCAGGCCCCGGCCGAAGCAGGAAGCAGAGCAGTCATGGCGTGAGGACGAAAGCGGTGGCTTGGGAATGCGGAGACCTGTGCCTTCGGTTTCCTTGGACAAGTCGCCGAGCTCTCCAGGCCTCAGTTTCCCCATGTAGAAAACAGCCTCCAGTGTTGGTCTATCCTGACTTTCCAAGCACTCTTCAACGCTCGTTGCTCTGTGGTCACTGAGGAATCTTTGGAGGAGGATGTCTTGAGGAGAGGGAAATGAGGGAGGGAATGTGGATAGCCCAACGAAGGTCAGCTTAGGGTTGTGATTCTTATAAATAAAATCAATTTCCTGGCGAGAGCCGAGAGTCACGGACAGTGGGAGAGAGACTGCCATTGGCCATGTGAGGAATTTGTTCCTCAAGGACTTGTGTGTGAACGCATCTCCAAAGATTGTTAGGGAAGGCCAGAGCCACCCTCCGAAACACAGGATTATTCACTCCCGTTTGACAGACGGGTCAACTGAGGTCTAAAGAGATGAAGCAACAACTCAGAGTCACACAGGATGCAGTATCCCTGAGAACTGAGTTTCTAAAGGGTAGAATTCCTGTTCTACTTAACAGCAAGGGTTTATTTAGAAAGAAGTACTCAAAGCAATTTCAGACCACTTCCTTTTCCGTGTCCCTTTAGCCAGGAAGGGACTAGCTGCTCAGTGAAACGCTCCTCAATCTTCAGGGCCTAGTCCACGTGCCTCCTCTTCCGTGAAGCCTCCCCTGATTCCCTCTGTGTTCCTGCACTACTTGAGGTATAACCTCGTCCACGCCTGGTATATCATAGGTGAATTAATGTCACCTTGTCTTAGATGTCTGTTTCCTCTGTCACATTGAATGCCTTCAAGACTGAAATCTTGTCTTTCTCCTCCCGGCGCCCCTCCCCCTCAGCCCCTGGTACACTGCCAGCACCTAGGTCCCCGGGGCATAACTGGGGCATGAGGGAATGAATGATTCCGGGCATCGGCGGCGCATATCGTCTGATGCTCTGGCTCTCAAGAGCAGACCTGGTTCCCAAAGGGAAATGGAGCAAAATCTCAAAGCCACATCCCATGAGTGGAGACAGAAGCCCACGGCGGTGGCCCTTGGCTTTCCCGACTTGAGCCTTATTTCTGTCTGTTCCAGCACAGGGGTGTTGCTGTCTGCTGGTACAGAGAAGGATCCTGCAGGTTTCTGCTTGTGAGTATGAGCCTGCCTGTGCTCTCTGCAGCAGCTCACCTGGCCTCCAGGGCTCCCGAGGGTGCAGACCTGGCTCTGCCCCTGCTCTGGACCCATGGCTGAGGGATCTTGTGGAGCTGGGCGCTGGCCTGGGCGCTCTGGGGCTCGGGGTTCTAATCTGGCCTTTGCCACTAACTCGCTGTGCGACCTTGGGCAAGTCACTTAATCTCTCTGGGCCTTGTTTCCTCATCTGTACAAGTGAGGATAATGATTACTAACCTGCCTCACAGGCCGCTTGGTGGAATAAATGATAAGAGCTACTGGCAGATACTTTGAGAAGGGGCAGTGTTAAATGGGTCCAGGGGAACAGCTAGCCTGAGGCCTCTAGGACATGGTTGTGACCCCAGCATTTCCCGCCTTCTTGTGTGTGTGTTGAGGGGGGATCCTCTGTTAATGTGGGCACCAGCTGTGCCCATCACATGCTTTTCCAAGCTGTCGGGAGCTCTGAGTTGGGGAAGCTCAGCCAGTTCCCAGGTAAACTAGCCTCTCCGAGAGAGAACATCTGTGTATTTCTCTCAAGTCAGCTGGAAAGGAGGTGGGCACGGAATTGCTCATTCTCAAGCCTCATATCATGGCCTTGCCTGACTTTTCTCTGATGTCTCGGTAAGTTTATCTAGGAGAAGCCCTTAAATTCTAACAAGAACTTCAAGCTGTTTATACTCATTTTCTATTTCTTGGCTCTCCCCTTCTCCCTAGTTAGTCTCCAAATGAAAAACCCCACTGGGGGAGGAAGGGCGCGGAGAATGTATAGAATGTATAGAAAAGTAGGAGCCAGCATTGGACTGGAGTGAAAGCAGAATGAGCCCAGAGCATCTTCATGTCCCATGTCTCTGTGCAGTCCCATACCGGGGAGGCCTGGGGTGGGAGCCGACACCAACGGGAGCCCTGCTCTGCTGTTTTCTCAACACACCCCTGAGTGCTTTTCTCACTTTTTTGAGCCCCTCCCGGGGACTTCAAAGACAGCTGCAGGCCTGTTGGGGTGTGAGCTCTGTGCAGGGGCTCAGCTGTAGCAGATTGCATACTGGCCTTCTGCTTGCGACGAAACCGAGGGAGGACAGTCAGCTGTTAGCTCAGAGCGAGCAACCTGCTGCTCACAGAGGCATCTGAGCGGGGCAGATGTGCAGCCCTGCCCTCGGATGTGGCTGTCCCAAGGAGAGTGACCAACTATCCCCGTTTGTCTGGGACTTTCCTGATTTTGCCCCTGAAAGCCCCAAGTCCCAGGAAATCCTGTAGTTCTGTGGATGGAGAGGGGAGGTCACCCTGTTCCCAGGCCTCTGCTTTATTTAAAAGGCCCGAAATCAAGAATTTGGTTCCTCCATAGCAAAGATGAGCTAGAGCCAATCATTTCATGTCCTTGGCAAGAAAGTAAGAGTCCCAAGCTTAAAAACCAACAGTTTGTACCTAAGATACATCCCCCATGTGCTAAGTGAAAGAAGCCAGCCTCAGAAATCTTCCACACTGCATGATTCCGTTTATGCGACTTTCTGGAAAAGGCAAAACTAGAGGGAAAGCAAACCAGGCCATTGTTGCCAGGGCTGAGGGAAGGGGTTGACCACAAAGGGGTACGTGGCAAGTTTGGGGAATGATAGAAATCTTTACGGCTCAGATCTTGATAGTGGTAGTGGTTCCATAGTTCCAGGTTTTTTGTGAAAACTCAGAAGTGTATAGTGTGCAGGGCGTTTTTCTTCCCCTGTGTGTAAATTATACCTCCAGCAAGCTGACTTTAAAACAAACCCTTGTGGGGCGACTGGGTGGCTCAGTTGGTTAAGTGTCTGACTCCTGATTTCAGCTCAGGTCGTGATCTGAGTCCCACGGCAGGCCCCTCACTCAGCGGGGAGTCTGCTTGTCCCTCTCCCTCTGTTCCTCTCCCCACCCCCCAACACTGGTTGTGCACACATTCTCTCTCTCTCTCTCTCAAATAAACAAAATTTTAAAAATAAATAAAACCCTAGCAGTTTGGGGTGCTGTGGCGATTGAGTGTCCCATTGGCCATCACAGGTTGTAAGCAGAATCTGAGGTCTCTGTGTTTTCCTGTCTTCAGCGATCTAGAGGTACAGCAGAAGGGAGTGAAGAATTTGGGTAGAAAACAAAAAGATGGACTGCTTGACAGCATCCTAAGTGCAAGAGACTTTTTCCATTAGGCCCAAACAGTGTGAGGGTGGAAGCTCACCCTCTATTTAGAGAGAAGGAAAAACCATTCTCCTAAACCCAGACAGCAGATGAGCCCAGGAGGGTCATGGAATAGTGAAGCATTAGCTCCGGGCTCCCACCCTGGGAACTCCGCTGCTGCACACATGGATCTAATGTATTGAATCTGGCCGCCTTCCTGCAAGTCTTTTTTTTTTTCCCCCCTCACCAATAAAGTTGTTGAATTGGAATTGAGTACCCAAATCTGCACCGTAATTCCTTCCTGGCTGACTTTTTGTTTTTGGAAGTCCTGCTTGTCTCTGCTGGCTAGGAATGATTTTGAGGCAGGGAGAACCCATGATTTAGCAAAATAGTGCACCTAGTTCCATATGATGTAGGGGATCGGTCCTCTTGGTTCCAGACAGGGGAAGTCTCCTAGGCACCAGGGCAGGAGATGGGATGTGGGATTCTATGAGAAGAGGAGCACTCTGGTGGTCCTGATGGAATCTGAAGATCTTGGTGGTTTCTGTTGTTTGTTTGCTTAATCAAAACCCGTGTTGAATTGGCTTGTTCCTCAGGCGAGTTGCGTCTGGATCTATAACCTGGGGAGCTGATCCTGTGTCTTCCCATCGTTCTTAAATACAGCGTGTTGAAAGGCTGTAGAACTTCCATCCATGAGAAAAATCTGGGCCTAGATCATGTTCAACCATGAATTACATAGAGTTTCCCGCACGCAACTCTTCTTACTCACGAATCTATCTAAGCCAGTAGTCACGCACAGAGCCACTAGTCGCTCACAAAGGCAGGTCTGTTCACCTGTTCTTAGGGTATTCAGGAAGAATTGCTGGGGCAGTCCTTAGTTCTCATCGTCTCGACTTTGTCGGGGGCTGCTGCAGGGGGAGGGAAAGAGGTAGGAAATATGTTTTGTATGTATTCAAAGTGAAACATCCCTGAGGCAGGGTCAGGCCTAGCTTATCGTGGGTCCACCTAGGAAAGGCGAGGTTTGGGGCAGCCCAATGGTCCACTGCTAGTTCGAGTTCCAGAATGGACAGGCTGCAGAAGCGAAGCTGGGAATGCCTGGGTGGGGAAATTCCAGGTACTTCCTTACCTGGACCGCAGTTGCTGCCACCATCACCCCGGGGCTACCCCGGCCCGCTGGCATCCTTGTGGGTTGTGGGGATGATCTTAGCCTCCCTGTTAGACCAGCAAGTGGGAACCCTGCCATTTCCTTCCATCCTCCACCCCCTTTTTTTCTCCCCCAGTTTTTACACAACAGGATTTATTCATGTTGACTGTATTCAAGTCCCCAGATGGGGGGAGAGAAAGAGATTGTGTTGAATGAGCTTATTGTTTGGAGGTTTCACTGACTCTTTTATTTAATACCCACAGTCCTGGAACATATTGAGCTGATTTACTAAAATTCAAATACGGGTCCTTTTGGAAGGAACTCTGCTAGAGTGCTTGGTACCCCTGATGTCGGGGCTGGGACCTATTGGGTGGTGTGTTTGCTTGGGACAGCGCCTCTTCATCATTGTGGTCTTGGGTCCACAAGGGGTGGATATTCTTGGTTACAATCCCAGGCTCCTTATGAGCTTGAGATGGTCACCACCCCACCGCCCTTTGCATTGTCTGGCCTTTTGCGGCCTCCCCTCTAGACAAGTGGAAGGAAATAAAGGCTGGGGACGTGGCAGATCTTGGGCTGAAGTGGCGAGTGTCAGACGACCTCACACACTTGCTGCTCGAATGCCCAGTGCAGTGCGGCTGGTCCATGATGGTCATGGTCGAGTTGGATTGTGTGCCTTTTAGTGCGTTTTAGACATGGGGTCCCTGCAGTCGATATCGCTGGAACGGTGGCTGAGCACCCTGGTGTGGGATGGCCTCGTGCACGTGTCTGCACGGCCGCAGCGTAGTTGGACCGTGACCGCTCCTGGTGTCCGGAGCTCTTGGGGATCTCCTGAGAGAGCAGCCGCTGCAGGTCCTTGAGCCGGGGGAGGCTCGTGTCCCACTGGGGATGGTGGAAGCCCATCTCTGGTTCCAGTTCGCAGCATCCCAGATGCCCTAGAAGTGAGCCTGTGGCAGAGTGAGTTGGGCTGATGACAGAACCGTCTCAGGCAAGTGCGAGTGTGAGGTGCTCCAGGCCCCCTCTCGGCACCACACACGAGGCTCGTTCCTGCTCCTGTGCAGGCGGCGTCCTCCCTCCCTCCCTCCCTCTCTCTCCCGCTCCCTCCATGCTCTCCTTTCATTCCCTCATTCTCCCCTCTTGACTTTCTGCCACTCTCTCTTTTTTTTTTTTTTTTCTTTCCCTGCCATATCCGTTGTTCAGGTCTCCTGAGTCTTGAGTTTAGAAAAGGGATTCCCTCTGAGAACCTGAGGCCAGAAAGACCCAGAAAGAGCGACCCCCCCCCCCCCCCCGGACCCCAGGTCTCTAGTTCTCTCAGGCTTTCGTTTCTAGTAGCCATGGCTAGAATCCTAAGCTTCTCCAGGGGGAGCTGATGACCTCAGAGTTGGGGTGGGGAAAGTGGGGCTTGCTCTCAGCCAAAGAGCATCTCATTCCCTCCTGGCAGAGGCGGCCAGAGTGCAACCCTGTTCAGCATAGCCCCTGGTGTTTCCTCAGGCCCTAGAAAGTGTCGTTCCAGATGGCCTAATGCAAAGAAGGCCGCCTTCTCCAAGCCTCATGGTCCACGCCATTAGCTCACCCCGGGACTTGGCCAGCCATCCCACCGGGCCCAGCGCAGGTTAGTGCCACAGTGGCTCGGATTCCCAGGAAAGAGCATTCCTGGCCTCCCTGTGCGGGTCCTTAAACGGCCCTGGGACCTGCTAACCTCCGAGGGGTGGGGGCTCCTCCCATCGCCCCCCCAAGCTCCCTGGCAGTGAGCATCAGAGGAGGGCCTGGCGTCTGCACAGGGGGAGCATGAGAACAGTGCCGCAGTTTGGATAAAAGTTCCAAACATGAGGGCTCAACACTGACGAAAATAATTTTTTCCCATTGACCTCCTGGCTTCTCAGCGGGCAGGCGTCCATCTCCCGCCCATGTGCTGGTGGCTGGGTGTGTGTCCCTGGAAACTGTTCGGGCTGGGAGCAGACCTCTGAGAGTTATGGGGTCCAGGTATCGCTCTGGGCCCGCCACGCACTGGTTCCCCCGGGAGTGGGAAAGGCCGGGGAAGGCCAGGGAAGGCCCGTTTTGTTCTCAGAGGGGGAATTCAGTCTGCGGCTGCTTTTGAGATCAAATCCTTCTGAAGCACGACTCCCTCCCCTGCCCTCGCCCTCCAGCCCTCCACTTGGACCTGGAGAGACTTCGGGACTGGAGTTCCCTGATGCATCTTTTAGTGTGGGGGTTTTGGCTTCTCTGACCCCAAGGGGAGGGCCGCGGTGCGCCCAGGTTTGCAGGGAGGCCCACGGATGTTGTTGACGTAAGCGCGGACCGGCAGCGAGAGTCGGGGCCCCGCACTCCGTGCGCTCTGGTCACTCTCAGCCTCAGTTCTCCAGCTCGGCCTGACTCCTGATGCCCGCAGGGCAGCTGACTTGGGGGAGGGGGGTCGGGGATTGTGCTGGAAAGCGCCTGTGGTGGGTTGGAGGGATGCAGGGACCCTGATCTGGGGGTCTGTCTTCCTCCCCTCCTGGCATTCTTGCAGCCCTAAACCTGTGTGGCTGGCAGGGTCGTGGTGAACTGGGAAGAGGCTGGTGAGAGGCTTCTCTTCACAAACATCAGACATGAGTGGGGTGTGTGTGTGTGTGTGCGCTCGTGTCAGAGGAGAGGGGGTGTCAGGTGACAATTGGCCCCATTTTCTTCAAACTTCCTAAAGCTATTAATGCCCTCCAAGGGTACGATTGCTGTCTAACAACAAGATTTATTTGTCTGCCCTGGGGAGGCTGAGGCAGCCGGGAGAGAGAAAGTAAGAGTGCCAAGAGACTGCTCTGTTAGGGTGGAGTGACTTCCAGACTCCAAGCTTATTTGTCAAGGCTCACTCAGCCTTGACACCTTGACCCCCCTGAAGCCTTTAACCCCTCACTGCACCGCGCACAGCCCTTCTCTGTGCCTTCGTACTTGGTGGCCGTGTGTTCGTGCGTATAGATTCCTTCCCTGGCTGGAAAAAATACGGGCAGTCACATAGCTTGTAACAAAAGATTCTCTACAAATGGCTTTTTTCCCCCTTAAAAAATTTACCCTCACTGACTGTGAAAATGGTTTAGATTCAAGAGGAAACAGCTGGCTGGCGGGGATCCTGGTGGGGTCTTGGGTAAGATTCTGCTGTGTCACCGATGACTTTATTTGGTGCATTTCCGGCGCAAGCACACTTGGCAGTTGGGGAATTTTGTGGCTGAGAACTTTCATCAAGGCAGGGGCAGCAGGAACAGCTTCCAGCGGAGGCCAGGAAGGGAAGGCCTCATTTCATTCAGGACAACCCAGACCTGTCCAGTGGATGTCTCGTATCCGCCTTGGTAGTTTAACTTGGATGCTCACAAACCCTTTTCTTTCTAGAATATTCTGTCTTTGGGTTTCTCTGAGGTTTCAGTACATTGCCACTGTAGCTAAGGTGAGCCCAGATTTCTTAAGGCCCCCAAGCCAGGCCCTCTTCTTTGAGTCTAAGGCACCTTGCCAGTGGCTGTGGGGAGAGCGAGCGAGCGAGCGAGAGGTGTTATCCCCTGTATTGCCCTGGAGAAAATCTGAGCTCCTTCTCTGCATGGCTGTTTCCTGTTTGTTCAAGCCTCTGTAGTCATTCCTCACTTTGCACTGTCCCAGCCCTACTGGATTCCTTGTGGTTTTGCAAACTCGGCTTGTGCATGTGCCGTTCTATTGGCCTGGATGTCCTCTCCTTGGGGCTGCCTGCCAAGCTTATTTGTCAAGGCTGACTCAGCCCGGACCCCCTGAAGCCTTTAACCCCTCACTGCACCTGACAGAACCCTCCCTGGCCATGGTCATTGTGTCCACGTTATAGTTGATGGAAAGTCTGTATTCCCAGGAGGCTGTAAAGTCTGTAAGGGTCAATGCCATTATTCCTCTTTGTGTCCACAGCACCTAACCCATGGGTGTGTATTATGAGGGTTCAAAAACTGGCATTGTGGGATTGAGACATGGTTGCCATCCTCAAGTTTTCTCAGAGTTTGATTATATGGAAGTTAAGGGCTTCTTATCACTAGTGGACATCCTGGACAAAGTTAATGCAGTTGGCGAAAAGGAGAGAGAGCTTTACAGTATCCAAAACCCTCCAAGGATTAACATTTAGAACAGACAAGGAATTCCTGCACATCAACCAGAACAAGGCAGAAATTGCAATAGAAATAAAGATGAGTAAAGGATATGAATGGGAGATTACAAGTGAAGGAGCCTCCCCAAAGCTAACGAGCATCTGAAGAAGTGTGGGGCTCCTTTCGTCAGCAGGGACAAACCAACCAAAATGACCACCTGGAAGACTGACGGGAGAGAGAGAGAGAGAGGCTGCAGGCTCCCTAGTATTCTCAGAACGTTCGGAAATTTCTGCACGGGTCCGCACAGGATGGGTCCGAAGATGATCTTTGCAGCATTCTTTGTGGTGGTCGAGAATGGGAAGCAGCTTTGGTGTCTCTGGGGAGAGTGGACAGGTGAACGATGATGGTGGACACCCATCCAAGTGAATCACCCAGCAGCAGAAGCAGTGGGTTAGCTGTCCATCCAGCACCATAGACAGACCTTGAAGACCTAGTGCTGAGTGAAAGGTAAGAAGCAGAATAGGACATCTGACAATAGCATTTACAGCCATTAAATTCCTACAGTGGTCCACATGAAGCAGGAACACATACACACAAAATGGTACCTATTAGGAAGTTCATCTTGGGGAGCAAGGAATGGGATATAGGGACGAAAGGGAATTTGTAAGAGTTTGCTTATGGTGTGTTGTGGATACCAGAAGCCTACAGATCTGACTTGAAGCAGAATGTGGCATAAGAGGGGCAACAGTAGAAGCTCACGCAGTGTGCTTTGGGAAGAGGGGACAGGAGCTTCTCCCTGCCCTTACCCACCCCATGGGGTGGAGTCAACGGGGAGGTCATTTTCCTTATTCATTGCTGGGCTCTTCAAGACCCTTTGCCCCTGAGGTTGTTATAACAGACCACCCTTACATTGGACTCCAAAACTTACCTATTGTCAGAGCTGTAGTGGTGATTAGCAATCTGCAATTGTCATGGGCGGCGGGGGGGGGGGATGCTTGTAACCCACCCTTGGAGTGTGTGGGTTGGTAGAGCTGGCTTCTAAGAGTTGAGTATTTTTCAGTTGTCTGCAGCTACTCTGAGCACCTGAGTCCTCTTTGGGTCCCCACTGCCGAGTGTGGGTCATGGCCAAGAGCTTATGGCCACAGGTTTATCAGATTGAGTAGAATGCTTTGGAATTGGATTTTGCCAGGACCTGACAGGAAATGAAGTTATTAGACTCTGTGCAGCAGTTCATTTTTGTTCCTCTCCACTCAGGAGATGGGAATACTCACTCCAAATAGGTGCATCCAGAGAAGATGAACTACCTCCCCTGACCCTGGGTCTGTTTGATCTGGACGGAGTTGGCCCCTGACATTGTTTGTTCTATCTCTATTTTACTTAAGATCATAGTTTTGTGGAGTTTGTCTTTTTAAGATTCAAGGGTTTAGGTGGTAAAGAGTCCTTTGGACCAGGGAGAGCACCACCTGCTTTTGCTTTGCGCGGTGGTATGCGCTGGGAAGCTCCTGGGCCAGGAGGCAGGACCTGGAGCTGCCCCAGGGTCTTATCAGCATGGGCAGAAGAGAGAACTCTTCCCCCCGCTCCCCAGTGGCTCAGCAGGTGGGCAGCAAATCCATTGGTAAAGCCAGGAACTAAATGCTTTCCGAAAACGGAAAAAACCCCTGAGGTTGGTTCTGCTGGTTTGGCAGTTTCCCCACTGTTCTTTCTCGTGCACTGGAGTCACTTAGGGACCTCTTTCTTCTGGCTGTTCTTTATCCCACCTGTCGTTTGCTGACGATGTTCATTTTCTGCCCCACGTCTCTGGCCCTGTGTTCCCAATTCCTGGGTCCACTGGAATGTTAACACCTGAGTGATAGAACAATAAAGATCTTAATTTCTGTGAAGTTCAAGTGTCACTTCCAGGGTCCTTTCCAGTTCAAAGGATTTGCGATTTTGCTGTGAACTTGCTCACATCCTTAAATAGTCCCTTGGCATGGGAGAATTTCCAAGTGTTTACGAAATTGGTATTTTCTTGAGCTTCTGTATGTATCAGGTCTTATCTTGGTGTTGAGATCAAGCTGGGTGCACTATTAATGCGGCTTCTGTCCTAATGGAGCTTCCCTTCTAGAAGAGGAAGGCAGACCACAAGTAAGCAAATACAGTTTGTTTTTTTTTTTTAAAGATGTTTATTTCTTTATTTGCCAGAGAGAGAGAGAGAGAGAGTGAGATCGAGTGCACAAGCAGGGGGAGGGGTAGGCAGAGGGAGAAGCAGGCTCCCTGCTGAACAAGGAGCCTGATGCAGGACTTGATCCCAGGACCCTGGGATCATGACCAGAGCCGAAGGCAGACGCTTAACCAAGTGAGCCACCCAGGCGTCCCAGCAAATACAGTTCTAAAAAAAGGACAATTTCAGATAGTTGTATGTAACATGAAAAACACAGAATGTCATGAAAGTAATTCCAGGGGAGAGGGGGAGCGGTCCCCATATTAGCCAGGTGCTCAGGAAGAGTTTGTCTGAGGAGATGACATTGGAGTTGAGACGTTAATGAAGAGGAGGAGCCTGCTGAGTGGAGAACCGGGGTTGGGAGTTCCAGGTCCAGGGACCAGCAAGTGCAAAGGTGAAGCCATCGTGTGCTAGAATGGGGTGGGCATAGCAGGGCAGGGGCAGAGTTTGGTCAGCAATGGGGAAGGTGGAGAGAGATGTGGTAGGAGAGCCGGGCTGTGCCCGGGAGGTTGGGTCTTATTCTCAGAGCACTTTACACGTGGGGATATTTTGCTTCCCAAGCACCCAGCCAGGTGACCACTGCCTCTTCCAGATGGGTTGGTTAGCACCATGCAGACTACTTTGGATTCTAAACAGTCTTTTGTGCACAGGAAAAACCCAAGTGTATCCCAAAAGAATATTCCTCTTCATACTTTTCTGAAGAGGTTGAGGTGGTACAGACCTATTGCAGTTTTCCCACACTTTACTGAAGGGGGTTCTGAGGGTAGGATTGGGCATGGAGTAAGCCCACAGACCCACAGCTCATGGGTGGCAGGTGTAGGACAATGGCCTGAGATCCCTGAATGATGTGGGACCATCATCTTTCCCACCAGACAAAGCCAGGGAAGGACTTCTGAACCACTCCATGTCTCCGAATTGCTTCTTCAAGAGGCACTCAGTACTTTCCTCCCTCACTGTTCAGACTGTGGCGGCTCTCGGGTTGAAAATCGCAGCGTTTGTGCGGAACTGGTTCATATCCAGCTCGGATTCCTGTGACCTTGGGCAATGACTTGCTATTTCTGAGTGTCTGTTCCTTCACCTGAAAGGGGCTCATTACCCATTTCCTGGGAGGTTTGTAAGGATTGAATGAAATCTTTTACTTCTCAGTAGGTGCCACACACAGTCAGAGCCCCAGGGCTAGTGATTGGTGGTAGGTGGTGGTGCAACAAGACATTGAATTTGCCATGGATCCGCCATGTTTATTTCTGATGCCTAAAACCTTTGCTTCCAATAATACTGCCTTTAAGGCTTCGTGGGGAAGGGAAGCGGATTCGTGAAGGGCTGTTTCCTGTTTCTGAACCCATCAGTATGAGAACGCTGTGCTTCATGAGTCCTCTGTCTCCCCAGCCATCCCCATCTAGAATAGTCACTGCTCTACTCACAGGCCCAGCTTGTTGGGAGGATCAGTGGAAAGCTGCGCATACAACTGTTTTGAAAGCTGGAAAGCACTCAATGTGTATAAAAGTTGATTATTTCAGTGTTGGGTTGGGAATTGCATCGCAGATGAAGGGAAGTCCACGGTGCTTTCCAAGGTGTTTGTTCCAGTTTTCAACCCAGGGGTCTTCACGGCTCTGTCGGTCATGGGAACCCAGGGTTGGGTGGAATCGTGTTTGTGTTTGGCTGATGAAATGAGCAGTTAGATACAGGATCATGGTCGACTGAAGTGAAGTCTCAGGAAGAGATTTGATCAGGCTGGTGGATCCTTCCATGCCAGGGTGCCTGCCCCAAGATGGGGAGGATAGTAAGCCGCCTGCGTCTGCGGACTAGTGCCCACATGGCCTGGATACCAGTGGCAGCCCCACGAGAACATCTGCTCAGAGACCTCTTGCTGCTGGGTGTCTTTAGCTGACTCATCCCAAGCTGCTACTCCCCAGCCTGGCTGTGGGGTCCCCCTGGGCCCAAGGAAGCCCCAGTCTCCTGGCAGCTGCTGCCTGGTGAGGGCTGGGCTGCTTGGGATGTACTTGTCTTCCCTCTCCTGACTTCCTGCACCACCTCTGTTTGGGGGAGAGCCCCCCCCCATCAACCCTGACTTTCTTCATCTTCCCTGCTCCGCAGCTGCTGTCTGCTTCATATTAAGTGGATCATCAAGAATCAAGAATGATTACTAAAAATACTACTACTACTACCTTTTACTTTTTATTTCAATGTATGTTCTATTTTTTACCTGTACAAATATCCAGTGAGTTGTGTCAGAAGCGTTGTGACAGCCCTTTTCTTCTTGGGGCCACTGAGGGCTGGAGCCTTTGGATGTCACTGTCACACAGCTCCTGAGCAGGAAATTGTTTCTCCCAGAAGGTGGGTTTTCAGTTCTGAGCCAAGGGCCAGCCTCGCTGCCCGCATCTGACTGTGTCTGTGTCCCCAGCCTGGGTAGCAGCGTCCCTCTCTGGGCATTTATTCTCCCCATCTCGCTCAATCCCTAAAGACTCCAGAGGGATGGTGGTGAGAACTTGCAGAACTGGCTCTCACCCTTCACCAGGCACCTGTAGCCTCCCGGGGGTGGCCAAATACCTGGGAGGGTTCTGATTGGA
The DNA here is from genome assembly GCF_004348235.1 of Phoca vitulina. Lineage (NCBI taxonomy): Eukaryota > Metazoa > Chordata > Mammalia > Carnivora > Phocidae > Phoca > Phoca vitulina. Next base: position 11,506,960 of record NW_022589731.1, on the reverse strand, counting down.
AAAGCCTCTTAGAATCTTTCGGTGACATTCTTGGCATTGCTTCCTGGGGGAGAAGTCCCCTGGAATGCAAGGACTTGTTCCCCTGAGCTAGACTGAGCTGAGAATGTTAATAAAAGGCTTCCCAAAGCTTTTCCATCAGACACTTTCATCTTCTTCCAGGCCTGCAGAATCAGGACTGGGCGTGGGGGTGGGGAGGCAGGCATCCAGCAGTAAATATTATTATCCTTTTTCTGTGGATGGAGGAAATTGAAGCCAGACACTGAGGCCAGAGGCGGGCCAAACACAAGTTCACAGCCAATGTGGTGGGATCCAAACCCAGCCTGATCGAGCTAGACATGATCTCCATCCTAGACATGAAGCCATGTTTAATCTGATGTTCAGTGGGGTGTGAGTCTACGGGCTGCAGTCCAGCCATCTTGGTATACTCCTTGGGGGGTGGGGAGGAGGATTCCCTGACGTTGCTCCTAGCTGATGCTCGGCTGTCTCTAGGAGAGCCCTAGCCTGATAAAAAGAGACTTCCCTGAAAGGGAGCTTTTCTGTGTGCTGGGGTTCCAGGTGTTCTGCCTCCCTAGCACATTCCCTGCTAGCCCAGCCAGGCCTTTGCTCATGCTGTTCCTTCTGACAGGGAACATGCCCTCTTTCTCCCTCCACCCTTCCCTGTCACATCCGCCTCCATCCACCGCCCCCTCATCCTGGAAGCCAGCGTCCATTGATCACATCTGGCCCCAGCTGTTCATACTCCATGTGGGACCCAGTCAGCACTTCCCTGGGCTGACACACGTGGGTCTCTCGTCCCTCCTCCTCCTGTCTTGTCCCCACCGCTAGTTTGATAGCTCCCGAGGTGCACTGCGGGATGTTTGGCACTCAGGCGGGCACTCACTTTGTTTCTGCCAATTCCCAGGAGTTTCTGTCCAGTTTCCTCTCTGCCTTGTGTACCAGGCCTTGAGCTTTCACAAGTCTCTGCGGAGTCTCTACCCAGCGCTGCCGTGGGCACGTGGAGGGTTGAGAGGCGGGGCGCGGTCCCTGGCCATCCGGGCACTTCTGCCCGTGGGCCCGGAGCTGGGTGCTAACCGGCGCACAGGAGGCCTTGTTTGCTGTGTGTGCCCATGCCGCTTTGCACGCCGTGTTTTTAGGGGATGAGTGTGGACTCAGACATGGCAAGGGGAAGGTGAACATTTTCCCCATTTCTCACCATTTGGAAGAAAAGATAAGTTAGGGTGTTCTCACTTGGAAAATAAATCTCACTGCAGGCAACATTCAGCCACACGCCATTCGTGCCCAACAGCTGTCTCTCATTTGCTGGCAAATGTTCCCAGTGATGAATGTCCTGCGTCCACAGTCACAGCCGTCCCTAAATGGAGGCTTTGGACAAGTGCAAGGGGAACAATGGCCCTTCTCAAAGAGCTCTCAGCAGACGCTCCCAGTGAAGTTGGTTCATCACTTGGAGCTGGGTCAAGACCATAGACAAGACACCATTGATTCGGCAAGGAAGGCCCTCTAACAGCCGTAGAGTCGGGCTGAAGGCAGCAAGAAGCTGAGAAAAGGATGGGATTCATGGCCGCCGGGACAGGCCTCGAATTAGCAGGGTGAATGATTCCACCTTTCAAATACCATCTTCAAGAAGTTGACCGATAGCGCGATGGCCCTTCATCTTGATGCATTTGCAAAACCCTCTACGGTCATTCTGGGGTCCCAGGGTTTGGGAGGGGCTCATGCTTCTCGGGCAGAGCATGTTATCATACCCGCTGTTGTTGAAGAAGTGAGAGTACTAGGCTAAGGGAGATGAGGGGCTGAGCCGGGACCTGAACCCCGACTCCTGGCCTCAATCCATTTGAGATGGAGAAAAAGAGAAGATGAGCTGGGAAGGCAGGTAGAGCACAAGGCTGCAGCCGGGAGCAGGTGTCCCTGTGCCGCCCGCCTCAGGCTGGGCATCCGCAAGCCCCCCTCCCACCAAGTCCTGCGTCCACTCTCCCTCTCTGGTTGTGTCTCTTTTGACTTCCTAGGACAGAGGTAAAAGATCTAAACTTCCAAGCTGGCATGGCTCGACTGGGCAAACTCCGTTTTTCTCTCTCCTTGTTATTTTTGTTTTTCCAGTGGAGGTACTTCACATCATTTAGAATAGTGCAGACAACAGCGACACGTTTCTGTTTCTCTCTGGAAGGAGTTCAGTGTAGCAGTTTTACATGTATTTTTTATGGCAAAAGCCACACCTGCTTATTACAAAATATGCATCTGTGGCAGAAATTTATAACCTGGAATGTGAAAATCCCTAGAATTCTACCCTTGATGATAATATCTGTCAAGGATATATTCATCCAAATATTTTTATTCCTCTGCAATCATTCTGCCCTTTTCCTCCCTCTCTCCTGTCCTGCCCTCCCTTTCTCCCTTCTCTTCCTTCCCTTCCTTCTTCCTCCCTCCTCCCTCCTGTTCCTTTCCCTCTCCTCCTTTCCAGCCCCAGGGGTATAAAGTTTTAAAAAGCAAAAGCCAAAAAAAAAAAAAAAAAAAACCAAAAAAGCAAAAACCCAGTTTATCAAGTAGCCTTCAAAACGAGTCCACATATAAGCAGCCACGTGTGTATATAATGTCCCCCTTTCCCCAGGTGGAACACACTCACCAGTACCCTTCTTCTTTAAGTTCAGGATGTTTCTTGGAGCTCATTCCTGATAGATCTGCTGCATTTTCTGTCCTGCTGCTCAGTAGTTCCTGTATGTGGAGATGGCTTAATCGTTGAGCATCACGTTTCTCTTAGTCCTTTGCTGTAACAAACCATGCCAGCATGAATTTCCTTGCATGGAGCTTATTTCAGACACATGAAGGATTTCTGCAGCATAAAATCTCCGGAAGTAGAATCACTGGGTTGAAGGGGCATGTGCATTTATGGTTTGATTAGATGTTGCCAAAATGTCCTTCTAGAAGTTATGTCCTTTTCACCCTTATTAGCAAAGTGTCAGAGGATCTGTTTCCCTCCACCCTCATAAACACAGTATATTTATTACACTTTGTCATCTTGGCCCATCAGAATGAGCATAGGTATTTCTGCAAGGTTGCTCTTTTTTACTATACATCAAGTTGAACATCTTTTCATATGTTTAAAAGCCGTGTGTGTGTACACGCACTCTGTTCATATGCATTATCTATTTTTCTATTGGGTTGTTGGTCTTTTTATATGTTAAAGAAATTCACCCTTTGGATATGAGTTGCAAATCCCCACCACCACCATCCCCCTCCCCTCCAGTTTCTTGTCTTTTGAATTGCTTTTATGTTTACTTTTCCAAAGTACAGTTTTTGTATGTGTGTGGTCAAATGTTTCTCTTTTATGGCTCAAGGCTTTTTTTTTTTTAATACTTGGTCTCTCTCTAAAATTATACTTCAAAAAATCTTTTTCCTTTTTCTGAAAAATAGCTTTATTGAGATACAATTCACATACTATACAATTTACCATTTAAAGTGGACAGTTCAGTGGTTTTTAGTATATTCACAGATATGTGCAACTATCACCACCGTTAATTTTAGAACTTTTCATCACCTCAAAAAGAAACCCTGTATCCTTTCTGTTACCCTTCATTCTCTGCCTGCACCTCCCCTCCCCCCAGCCCCAAGCAAACACTAAACTAGTCTACTTTCTGTCTCTCTAGATTTCTGTCTTCTGGACTTTCCTGTTCCCAATGGAATCACATAATATGTAGACTCTTGTGATTAGCTTCTTTCACTTGGCATAATGCTCTCAAGGTTCTGAGTTGTCATATAGTATAAGTACTTTATTCCTTTTTATGGCCAAATAATATCTCATTGTATGTTTAGATACACATATAACACACCTTGTTCATCCATCCATCTGTTGATGGACATTTGTGTTGTTTCTACTCTCTGGCTATTATGAGTAATGCCACTATAAACATTTGTATACAAATTTTTGTGTGGACATAGGTTTTTGTTTCTCTTGGGTATATACTTCAGAGTAGAATTTCTGGGTCATGTGGTAACTTGATGTTTAATCATTTGAAGACCTGCCAGACTGTTTTCCAAAGCAACTGCATCATTTTACATTCCCACCAGCTATGTTTTCGTCTAGTGCTTTTGTGATCTTATTTTTCTTGTTTTAAGTTTTTGAACAATCTGAAGTTCTTCAGAAGGTATGACTAGGGATTAAATGTGTATTTCTCCAGATGGCTATTCCATTGTAACAACAGTGTTTTTCAGTCTTTCCTTCTAGATGTCTTTATCATAAACCACTATATATACTAGGTCCCATTCTATATACTCTAGTCTTTTTCATTGATCTTTTTGTCCATTCATATAACATTGCCACACTGCTTTAATTTTTGAAGTTTTGTGACCTGTTACCTCTTAATTTTTTAAAAACCTACGCATCACAAGCATTTATTAAACTCTTATCTCTATATAGTGCAGACTTAGAGATGGTATAAATCAAATCCAACATTGTTCCTGCCATCCAGAAGCTTGTGGTAAAGAAGAGTTAGTTCTCACTGCCATACCCTCTAACAAACACATTACCTGAATTATCTTCTTTAACCTTAAAATTCTATGAGGATAAGTAGAGTTTTTCATTTATTCTTCTTTAACCTTATAATTCTATGAGGATAAGTAGAGTTTTTCATCCCTATTGTAGATCTGAAGAGACCAAGTCTTTGAGACAGACAACCCTGAGACAGAAAAAAGACAGACAGGGTTGGCTTTCAAAAAGTTCTGGGTCAGGTGCTTTCGGGTGCCTGTCAGTAGAGAGACTGTCCCAGGCAATGTGGTGGGAAATTCCACCTATCGTCTCCCCGGCAGCCAGTGTCTGCTCCCTCACAGTAGAATGACCAAGATCAGTGAGCCCTCAGAGGAGAGTCCCACGTTTTGGAATGGAAGCCTCTTGAACATAACTTTGGTCATCCCCCAGCACTGACTTGCCATTGAGAACCCAGACCAGTGGGGAAGTGGGGTTAGACTTTGGCTGCATTCTCTTCCCAGATTGTGTGACTCAAGATCCCTGCCAGGGATGGAGTTTTGTTTTGTTTTGTTTTGTTTTGTTTTGTTCAGTTGCAAAAGATAGCAAAAGTATTTGCCACATAAAACATACAAAGCCTCATAAAGTCTCAACCAATGAAATCATCATCTCTTCCCAGGCAGACTCACTCTCCTGACCTTGGCTGATTTCCACCCTCCAGGGAGTTGTAAGGCAAGGGAACCGATTTACTCAAGGAAGAGACCTACTTAACTTTCACTTCCTCAGACTTCATCAAACACTTGGGGTTTGGGGGTTATGGGATTAAGAGAGCATGATGTGACTGCCCTTGGAAGTGTTGTCTTGTAGGAATGTGGGGTAAACCCATGAGGAACAAGAAGTCTCAAAAGGATTTGGCCTAGAAATGGCAATAAAAATGCAGGCAAAGTTGCCTCGGTATTTCAAAACTCCCACTAAAGGAAAAAATGTCTATCTCTTCCTCCTTCCCTCTGTCTCCCCCAAAGACATTTGTTTTATGGGAAACTCTTGGTAAAAATTTAAGTATTCCACTGGGTAGGTGGGTGATTGTTGCTTACTTTTTATTGTGGGAAAATAGGATATTTAGGCTGGGTCGGTGTAACCAGGTTTTGAAGATTGTGGTTTTGCGGACATCATCGCTGCGGAGGAGCTGGTCTGGCTGGTATAGTCCAACATCTGGTGTGTGTCTTGGCCCAGGACATGACAGGGTCAGGTGCATCTTCACGGTTGGTGCGTCTGGGGCCCCTAGGACCAGTGATGTGTTCTTGGTCTTCCATAGTGGCCAGAACAGCCCTGTAGGCCTAGAGACCAAACTTCTTCCTTTATGGGTCCTTTTTGGGGATTTCTTGAATCATAGGGTCTAGGGAAGCTGGAAAATGGGGCCATTACTTCTCTTCCAGGCCCTTAGCTTTGGTCTTTGGGGACTAATTTAATTTCAGGCATCATCTTAGAAGCAGAGATTCTCTGATGATCTGAAAGAGGGTACATTTTGCAGGAAAAGCAAGACAACAGTGCTTTGTGGAGAGAGACTGTTTCTCATGCAGAAATTGTAGTCCATTGTATTAGAAGGTATTCATTTACATCCTGAATCTCCTGGGCTCAAGGGATATAATGAAGACAGTGACAACATTTTTAATATTTATTCATAGAAAGCTTCTCAGCTTCCCCTGGAAAGGGCTCTGATTTTAGTATGTGTCCCAGCCTTTTCTGTATTCCATCCAGCTTTTCATGTAAGCCTCTTAGGCTGATTGGTACTCCTTTCTCTGTGTTTTTCCAGCCCCTGGTTCATTGCTATCTTGCAGAATTGAAATTAAGGCATTTGAGGGCAGAAATGCATCTTATTCATTTTTGTATCTAGAAGAGTATGGGAGCTCAATAATTATTGAGTAATTCCACCATCACACTGGGGAAAACCAGTAACCATTCTCTCCATTAACTGTTACTTTGCCAACACGTTGGTTTTGGAGACAGCATTGACCACGGATGTAGAAGTTGTATTTTCTTGATTAATATCTATGGTGTATGTTACAGTGTCTGATAGAGCAGACAGTCCGTAGATGCTTGTGTCTTTCCTATCCACCACACCTTGATGGGCATAGTGATGGCTTCTTTCTGAAAAGCATGTCATTGTCCTTGGTTGGACTTCACCCAGGGTAATCTAGTTTACAGATTGTGCTTTGTGCCCCATTTGATCTTTGCCTTGAGGGGGACCTCTTTGAAGAGTCTTAGAAAAGGAGTATCTCTGCTAGGTTTTTCAGATAACCTGGTAAAAATATTCCATCTGCTAAACTAATGTGTTAGTTAAGATGAGGTTCCCAGCATTTCATGTTTGGTTGTTCGGAGGTGTTTTTTGACTTGGAAAGTCTGGGGGTAGGAAGGAGGGGGGTAAGTGGAAATTAGTAAACTGCAGGCCAAAGGACATGTTTTATCTGTGTGTTATGACCTTGACTTGTATAAGGCCCCCTAGTGATACTTGAAAACACCAGGTTTTCAACTGGATTTGAGACAACGAAGTATTATGTGGCCCTTTGCCTTCTCTGTGTTGGGAAAGCAGGTGAAGGATGTGCCAAGCCCAGTCCCCTGGGGTTTCTCCACCATCTCCTTCCCACTGCTCCTGGCTCCTGGCTCCGTGGGTGGTGACTTCTGGGGAGGCCTAAAAGCTCCACTGGTTTCTCAGTCTTTGGCTGATTCTTTCTGGGTGGTCTTTTATTCTTCCCATGCTTCTCTATTCTTAAGGCCTCAGTATTTCTATCCCTTGGATAGAATTGAAGTTGTTTTGTGTGTTTTTAATTGAGTGTCGACAGTTCTGGCTATAAGGAGTTCAGCAACCGTGCTATCAGGTCTGAATGTGCAGTGTTGTCTTAGCCCATGTGATTGTTTCAAAATGCTCTTCTTTGTGGTTTTTGAGTTAGGTAATTTGCTGTAATCCTCTTCCAAGAGGAGCAATGATCATAGAGGCTCTTCAGTTCTGAGTAAGAGAAACTGAAGAGTCTCTACCACGCATTAAAAGAAATTCACATTTATGGGATCCAGTGAAGACTCCTTAGATGCTAGTCAGGTGCTACCATTGCAACAACGTCAGTATCAGATTCTGTTATTGATTCTGTCTCTTCTCTAAGTTGAAAGTCCTTGAGTGTGGATAACCTTTCACACGGCTTTGCCTCGCACTCACCCTGCCTACCCCGCTCCACCAGATCTGAGCACAAGGCCAGGTTCACAGCTGATGCTCTTTATAAGATGGTTTATTTCACAAGTCAGAGTGCTTACACAGCAACGAACAAACATGATCCTGCCTCTGGAAGATCTCACCATCTCTCAGTTTAGTGTGTGTGATTCCTTTAAGGGGATGACTTTTTTAGGGGCGTGGGAGGAGCCATACACTTGGCCATATAATAGTTTGTTGTCCCAATTCCAATTTAAAATTTTTATATTTGTCCCCAATTAAACTCTTATGGGACTGAAATATGAAATCAGAAAATTGAAGTCACGTCTCTCTTTGTACAGGCCAGTGGCTTTCGAGCTAAGAATGGTTTTTACAGATGAACATTTGCAAGTAATTGGATGACAGGGAACACTAACTTTGAATCCCAATTAAGCAAAATGTTATTCCCCTCTAAAAAAAAAAAGTGTTCATTCTCATTGATTTTTATTATAAAATATTACACTGGATTATTATTATATTGAATTTTGTCAATAGAAAATTTGTAGATGTGTGTGTTTTCTCTTGTTATTGTAGTAGCTACATAATATTCTCACTTTTGCCTATCAGTCTGCTCTAGGATAGGGGTCAGAAAACTTTTCTGTAAAGAGCAGTTAGTAAATATTTTAGAGTTTGTGGCATATGGTCTGTGTGGCAAGGACTCAACTCTGCCCCTGTAGTGTGTAAGCAGCCATAGATGGTATGTAAACCAGTGGGCGTGGCTGTGTCCCAATAAAACTTTATGGACACTGAAATTTGAATTTCCTATCATTTTCACATGCCATGAAATGTTATTCTTTGGGTTTTCTTTCAACCACTTAAAAAGACATTGGGGAGGGTATGGGCTATGGTGAGCGCTGTGAGTTGTATAAGACTGATGAATCACAGATCTGTACCCTTGAAACAAATAATACATTATATGTTAAAAAAAAAAAGAAGATAGCAGGAAGGGAAAAATGAAGGGGGGGAAATTGGAGGGGGAGACGAACCATGAGAGACTGTGGACTCTGAGAAACAAACTGAGGGTTCTAGAGGGGAGGGGGGTGGGGGGATGGGTTAGCCTGGTGATGGGTATTAAAGAGGGCACGTTCTGCATGGACACTGGGTGTTATATGCAAACAATGAATCATGGAACACTACATCAAAAACTAATGATGTAATGTATGGTGATTAACATAACATAATAAAAAAAAATTAAAAAAAAAAATGTAAACGTCGTCCTTAGCTCAAGAACCATACAGGTGGTGGGCTGAATTTGGCCAGTGGTTCAGTCTGTTGACTCCTGTTCTAGAGGATGAGACCACAGCCTCCAGAAACGCCTGACACGACTAGGTCAGCTCGGAGACTCTAGTGAACCTGAGATCACACAAGACAGAGTAATGTCTGGTCTCGTGACAAACTCCCTTCTCACCCCAGTGGTGAGGCATGTTCCTGTTCCCACCTGCCACACCTTGGGTCTGAGGGAGTTCAACCCACCTGCCTCCCCCCGAGCCTCCCTCGCCACCACATGCCCCTGCTCAGCCCCCCTGTCCCACAGACCTAGTTCTTTAAAATCTGTCTAGGAAAGAGTTTCTTCAGGATGCAGCGTCAGCCCTGGGCCCCTTCCAACCAAAATTTGGAAGGTCTTTCCAAGGATAGAGAAGCTGAAACAGCTGCATGATTTTTTTTTTTCTTCTAGAATCATCCAGTGAGGGGGTGAGTTCAGGACTCTGGCAGCTCCTGTGTACATACTGAGCAGCTAAAGACAAATCTGGGGAACAAATCTGGAGCAAACCCTGCTGCTCCCAAGCCAGTGAGAATGGCCTCCCCAAAGCCACGACTTCCAGCATCCTGCCTTTATTTTGAGGCCAGGGCTGGGGAAGGGGAGCCTCGCAGAGGGTCTTCCGAGACCCACTAGGATTCTCTCTCGCTCAGCTGGGTAGCTGAGAAGACCCTCTAGGGAAGCATGCACATCTGCGGCTCCTCGAATGAGCCCGCTGTCCTGACTGTCGGTCCTCTTTGCCCCCGGCATTGCTCTTCGTGCCACAGGGTTAGCCAGCTGTGCTCTCGTCTCATGGAGAGAGTTTCCAGGAACACTTTTTCCCTCTCTGCTTGAATGACCAAGTTTCAGAAAAATCGAGTGATAATGTGCAGCCGTTTCAAATCTGTAACTTTAGCTGGGATGTGTAGGGTCATGTTGCCTGGGAGACTTAGGGGAGGGCATGTTAAGGTCTGCGAAGTAAGCAACAAAATGTCCTCGCGAGCCTGGGATGCGGAGGCAACAGAGAGGCGAGCAAGAGGGCATGTGGCGTTTGTGTGCGATGGTTTCCATCGAGGGGACTGTGTCCTGTTACTCTTGGACACCACGTGCTGCCACCTTTCGAATCTTCTACAGTGCTAGGCAGGTGTGGTCTTGGGTCCCGGACAGCGTCTCTATTGTGGACCCAGGTCTTTTTGATCTTACCAGCAGAGAAGGGGCCAGGTGATCTTACTACTTGGCCGTGGGGCCCGTTGGCAGATAACCTGGTGACCAAGGCCTGGAGACTTCCAAGAGGGAGACCAGGGAGTGGAGGCAGAGCTCTGGAGGACTGGCCTTGACCTTTCCAGTTTCTGATTGTCTCTGTTGATCCCCTAGCGAATGTCCCGGTGTTGTCATTTTGGGGCGGCCTGTGGGAGAGGGGGACTTTGAAGAGCTAGCATTGAAAGCGTAAAAGGTGGGGGAGGGAGAGTTAATGAGAGGCATTATGCCTTTCCTGTAATGCAGTTTTGCAAAATAATGACTATGTCGCGTTTTATAAACAAGATCTATTTTTAAACATACATTGCATCCATTCGGTAGAACACCATGTAGCCGTGAAAAAGAACGTGGCACATCCGTATGTTGCCCAAAGTGTTATCTCCAAGGGACAAGTGAAAATAACAAGGCTCAGAATGCTATATGTAATGTGAGCTTACTTGTATAAGAGATTTATCTGTATTTTTCTCTACATTTTTACATAGAATATTATGCGTAAGAAATTCCTGGAAGTCTACACCGTCCTTTGACAGTAGTGGCCAGGGAGGAGGCTAACGCTGGGGGTTCTGAGATGGGAGGGAAACTTTTCATTGCCTGTTTGTACTGCTGTTTGATTGATTGATACATAGGTCCACACATAGGTATATTTTTACCATGTGCATGCATGCCATTTTCCCAGTAAAAATTTAAATTAATAAAAATAGAAGAAAATGCACCAAAGTAGTCATTGAGAAGGTATTTGGCATCACGAAACCTTCCGGAGCTGGTCACCCTCGGCCTGTTCTGGACATTGAGATATGGAGAATAAAGCAAAAGAAAATACTGGGTTATTTCACTTGTGGCAACCCCTGCCCCTCCCACCCCACCCAGCCCTGTGCAGCTTCCCTTATCTGAGCCATAAATTCTGGGACAAACAATGGCAAGTCAGCCTAGGGCTGGGCTTGGTGTTTACAGAGGGAAAATCTGGGAACCCATTGGAATGAAAAATGGCGCCCGAGGCTTCGGGCTGGGAGGAGGGGCTCACTAGGAGGCTCTCGAGCCTGTCCACGTGACTGTCCAGGGACCAAGGGAGAAGACCAGTGGTCATTCTGGGGGTTAAACTTTCCAGCTGTCCTGAGATTCTCCATAAAACAGCTCTTAGATTCTTCATCACTCCTGAAGCCCAAGAAGAAACTTCAGTTTGGAACAAACTAATCAAAAATTTTGCTATTTCATCCCCATTAAAGGCAAGGAACCTTTGTTGTTTCTCTACAGAATGTGATTTACTGGGGAGAAGTTAATGTAGTGGTTCTTTGGGGGGGGGGGCATTCCATTTTATCTTTTTTCCCCCTGATAAAGTATAGAACTCACCAATATTACTCTCATGCTGGAATCTTATTTAATTCACTAGGTTTATGAGGTATAAAAGGTTGCCTCCCCCCCCCCCAAATCATCTTCCCTCTGCTCTTGTGCTGTTTAAAAAAAAAAAAGTAAAGTAAACACAGGGAATTTTCCGTGGCCCAAATACTGACCTTGGTAAATCCTCTTTTTTTGGTTTGTTTTTCCCTGATTGATGAAGGGTCTTGCCCTGCTGGTCTTTCTTCAGAATCAGCATTTACAACTACCCACACCAGAAGCCCTTTTATCCCATGATCCGCCTGTTCCCCACTCAGCTGAATCGCTTCTTTCCAAGATGGTGGCCAAATCCTTGCCCTTTTCCTCCCCTTCTCTTTCTCAGCACAAGCCCACCTGGCTTTCTTCTTTGAGAATTGAGTGTGTTGACAACCAGACTGAGAAACGTTCTCAGCATGATTTTATCTGCTCTGCCCAGTAGCAAATGGGGAGAGATGAGAGAAACAGAGCCAGCCACTTAGAATGTCCTGTCCCTGGGGCCCTGTGGGAGGCCCAGCAGACACTAGTCTGTCACAGGACTACTCCCAGTATTCCTGGATATTCCAAATGTATTCCAAAATCTGTTTCATGGTCCTGGGAAATGCAAAGATTAGTTCAATTATCCCCCTGCTGCCACCTAAGTCCTGACGGCTAGAGAAGGCTGTTTGGAGGAAGCAGGACCTGAGCCGGGTTTTCACAGATGGAAAGGGTTTATAGAGAAGGGGGAACAAAGAGGGAATTCCAGAGGGAGGGAAATAATGCAAGTAGAAGTTTAGAAGTGGGAAGATAGCCACACCAAGGGCGCTCTTGCAAACGTGGAGGCTCCCAATGGTGCGATTTAGAAGTGGCCACAGGCCTCTTCCCCACACCACCCCCCTTATATGCTAAAGTGAAAGCAAGTCTCTGACTGAATTCAGCTGCACCCCAGACATCTGTGAGCAAGCAGATACCAGAACAGTCTTACAGTGTCTTCCTGGGCCTGATGATGCCGCCGCGGCTCTGGTGTTCCAGCGTCCCTGAAGGCAGGTGCAAGAGAATGCCAGCGGCAGTGTTTAGCTACCATAGCGGGTGGGGCGACAGAATCTTCCGGTAACGCAGTGAGCACTGTGCTGCATTTTCTCCTGGGCCCAGGGTGTGACTCTGAACGAGAGGCTGCAGTGTTTACCAAGTTCTCCCATCCCGTTCATCCACGGTGCAGGTGCTGGGGGAATATTTCCAGCCATTCTGTTTATCCTGAACACCACTCATTTCAGCAGTGAAATCACGTAGCATCCACAAACCTATCTGAAGCCTTGCAGTAGTGACCTCTGGGGTGTGGACTTCTGGCTGGAGTCTTTCAACTCACCAGCAGCCTGTGGTGTGGGATCTGATTACTTTAAACATTGGCTCCGCACCCTGGGGCGTGGATTTAAATTGATCTACACGCACATCCATATGACACTATTCAAAGGAGAGTATTAAAGTGACTTATAGGCAGTTTCCTAGCTAACCTGCCAGGACTCTTGGAGGCCCAAGGATAGAAGTGTTTGGAGTTTAGATAAAACTTGAGAAACTGAGCCCTCTGATTTTCTGTTAGTGGTGAGGAGGCTAAGGGTCAGGGAGGTTGATCAGCTTGCCCAGGGTCACCCTGCTTGGTGGCAGCAAAAGAGGACCGTCCTTGATCTCCTCCTGTGACTACCCTCTGCATCCTGCATCTGGGCGAGAGGTGCCCAAAATAACCAGAGAATATGGGTTGGGATGTTAATCTTGTTGGGTATGGTCATTGGTATTAAATTCATGTACAAAGGGTTTATCAGGTAGACACATGGAGGTATTGATGACTATTGCAGTATTTAAACTTACTATATTTTAAATGGATGTGTTTTCAGTACTTCAGCAAAAAAGGAGGCAGAGATGAAATAAAAGGGCAAAACGTGTATAACCGATGACGCTCAGCAGTGGGTTCGTGGGGGAGAGGGCTTCGTTTTACTATTCTCTACTTTTTGTATGTCTGAAATTTCCCATTGAAAATTCTTCATAAATTTCACTGAAAATGTTTCCTAAGAAGTTGTTAAAAATCAGACCCAGCCAAGGAAACCGCTATCACAAGGAACACCTATCTATGGTTGCCCACCGTAATCAGTTTCATGAAAGATAGGATTTTGTCCCCGCTCCACCTGGGCCGGTGGGGAAAGCCCGGCATCTGTTGCTGAGCTGTCCTGCCCCCGGGGGCAGGTGCAGCCTCTGGGTCCTCTTATCTGCCACACCACGACTGGCAGCAGCTGGAATCTCGCTCCTGGTGACTCAAGCTTCTTATCGCTGCTGTCTACACGGAGTGCAGTAACGTGTCCCATGTGGGATCCCACATGCCCTGCTTGGGTCTGGCCTGCAAGGGTGGGAAGATGGAGTTAACTTGCCGTTTTGTATTAAGTGTGTGTGCATTCCCATAGCCATCAGCGGCTGCCGTGGATGTTGCAAAACATTCTCCCACAGTTGGAGAAGGGCGGAGAGCAGACTTTCTCCCACCCCCTCTGCCCCTCTCTGCCTCCTTGCCAAGGAGCCGGGAAGGCTTTGGAATAACCTGAAATAAACTTGCAAGTTCAAGCAGAGCCTTCATTCCGCTCTCCCTGGCAATTAACAGTGATTTACTGGAGGTTACATTCTAGTGTGGCCTCTGCCTTCTGTTATCTGCTCCAGGACTGGGCTTCTTATTGGTCAGTTCCTTGCTGCTCTGCAAACAAGCCTTTCACATTTAGCTCTTGTCCACGGCCACATCCTGTCCCCCTGAGTGCTGTATGGTATTGGGTGGCCCATGCTGAAGGAGGGGAGGGGTGTGCAGTGGAGACAGCCCCCAGAGACGGATGGATCAAATCACAGGGTAATTTTCCCCCCGGCGTTTTGGAGATGGAATGCACCCTGAAATTCGTGCTCTGGGGCATGTTTGCAGGGAACGTGAAGTTGGCCGGAGACGAGTCTCCATCCCCAAATGTCCATCTGCAAACAGCCCAGAATGTTCTGTCCTGGCACAGATGGGGTGGCCTGCCTGCCTGCCTTTTGTCAAGAAGACCCCTGTTCACAGGGGAGATGGGAAGTCACCCAAAACTCTGTTCTCCTTTTGGCTCAGCCAGAAAGTGATGTGTGGGCTCCCCCGCATTTGGGACCTTGTTCCCGGGCATGGTGTGGCCCTAACCATCCTTGCTGACCTGCGTGGCCCTGCTGATAAATGTTAATGTGAAAAAAACACCGAAGGAACCTTGATATGTCAAATGTAAGGAGTTCCTCTTACAACTTAGCATCAGGAAAAGGCTTGTCCCTCCCGAAGAACTGGCATCTTTCCTTCGATCAGATAAGAGTAAGTGCCTCCCCTTGTCTGCGGGGCTTTTTGGACTGCCTTGAAAGAGCTTATATTTCATATTCTTTACAGTGGGAGTCTGGCTTTGAGCTATATTCTCTTGCCCCTTCTTTCAGCTTGGGTTTTGGCTTTCGGTTAACATTTTCAGAAATCCTTCAGCTCGTCTGTAGGGCACAAAGCGGTGACCTGACCACAGGCTGCACTTCCCTTCTGTTGCTCATCGCTCTGTGCTTTGGTGCTGAGGTCCCTGCACGGTCCTCCCCACTGCAGGGCCACGTGCTTCCTCTTGACAGAAGCCCCACCAGTCCTGTCTCAGTTGTGTCGTTCACGAGTATCTGAGAATCTTCCCTTTTTGCTAACACATCTTGCTACTGGGGAATTGAGACCTGCGGCCCTTCACTGTAATTCGAGAATCTGCTCATTAGACATTCCTGCTGGGAACATGCTTACCTCTCTCATCAGTTGCAGCCCCAACGATAGAGATCGGCATCCAGAAAATCAAGGATGCTCAAAGACAGATTGTCCCTTCCACTAATTGTGGTCACTGGGTTTGGATGGACCTGGTTAGAAAGCCTTTGTGAGGGTCATGAGCTCTGCGGGGAGCGGGGTGGGGGATGGGGACCATTTCCTTGGAAGCCTATTGTAGGTGCTTTTCTGTATCACACATAAAGATTATGTTCCTCAAACTGGGCCCTAGATGTTATTTGTTTCTCCATGAGGATTTTAAATTTTATATTTTAATTTTAGTCTTAGTTTTTAAAATTTTAAGCCTGTCCTGAATCCTCTAGATGGCCACCTTATGACTTGGAGTTTGTCGCCTCCTATATATTCACTATGAGGCTGGTGCCCAGGGATCACCAAAATACCAGTGCTCACTGGACTCCACAAGGAGTGGAGTGGTGGTGGGGTGACGGGTGGATTGTATGTTAGCTTGGGAATTGAAGAGAACAATATACATGCCTAGACACTTCTGCACATTTTACTTGTATAACATTGCCTGGGTGTGTTACCGAGAGCCAAGCAGGGCTTGGAGAAGTTGGTAGCTTTCTTTGCCAAGATGGGCACAGTGACTTAATAAGTATGTGTACTGAGGACCCACAGGGACTCCCTAGTGCCAACAGGATGGCTTCACCTGGGGAGCAGGGTGACACGTCTTCACCTGGTTGGCAGGGCACTCTCAAGCCTGCCTGGCTCCCCACGTAGGAGTCACATCTGGCCGTTTGTGCTCCAGCTTCTCCCTCTTGGCGGCCCCCACAGCTCTCACGTCTGCCTTCAGCACCGTCTTTGCCCCATCTCCTTTTATCCAGACCCTCCAAAGCCCAGTCCAGACACTGTCTTGTCTTCTTTGATTACCCCAGTCACTCGTCACTCTCCTTTCTGCCCCATAAATCATGTAGACTTAATGCATTGTCACTTGAGTCGTGGGGTGGGGAGTTGGGTGAGTCTGTCCCACCTTCTGGATTATGAACTCTTGGGTCAATGGCAGGATTCCACTTACCCTCTTGATGTAGCTTTGTCTTCTTTCCAAAATGCCTGTCACGGCACCTCCGTCCATTCATTCGCTCACTCATTCATTTAACAAACTTGTATTGAGCACATGCTGTGTGCTGGCCACCAAAGTTGGCACTGTGAGTCAGTGGTTGATGATCAAGACTGACATGACGGAATATTCCTCATGAACATTACCGGCTGGGGAGTGGGGGGCGGGGGGAGGAAGCAGGGGAAGGAGAGTCAGGCCTCAGACAAGTCTGGACAAATCAAGACTGTCGGGAGAAGAGTCAGGGAAACCCAAGAAACACATTGCAGAGGAGTGTCAACCATTGGTGCCATAGGACTTCCCTCCTCTCTCGCACCGATGCTTTAGTCAATTTGCTTTCCAGGACTCTAGTTCTTAATCCTGGCTGCTCATTTGAATCAACTGGGGAGCCTCCATGTATTGGAACCTCCTGCCTCACCCAAGAGATAGTCTGATTTATTTGGTCTGGGTCATAGATAATAAAACCCATGGCCCAAGGGTGAGCAGGAGGACCCAAAGGGACCCCCCTCCCCCATCCTGCCCCTCTGTAGCCAGCCGGGTAAGTCAGCTCAGCCCCTTGCAGCTATGGGGGGGTGGGGGGTTTGCTCGGTGCTGGGGCCACAGGTGTGAGCGCTCAGAGAAGAGGATTTATTCGTGTGGGCAGCCATGTGCCCTGTTTGGGATTGAATTGTGTCCCTAAAAAATATGTTCAAATCCTAATCCCTGGAAGGTGACCTTATTTGGAAATAGGATCTTTGCAGATGGTAATCTAGTTAAGATGAGGTCCTACGGGATTAAGGTGGGCTCTTATCCAATAAGGGTAGTTGTCCTCATGAGAAGAGGACTGCATGAATACGGAGACACGCGGGGAGAATGTCCGTGAGGACGGAGGCAGAGAGTGAGGTGATGGAGGCCCAGGAAGGCCCAGTGTTGCTGGTGGCCACTGGAAACCAGGAAAGGGCAAGGCAGGATTCTTCCCCAGACATCTGGGAGGGGGCGTCGCCCCATCCCCACGTGGTTTCAGACTTCTCGCCTCCAGGACTGGGAGAGAGTCCGTTCCTGTTGCTCTCAGGCCCTCTGTCCATGGTATTTGGTTGTGGCCTCCCTAGGACATGAACACAGGCCCCAAGGGTCTTGCCCACATGAACGGCGAGGCCACGACCTCCCCCGCCCCCCGACTTGGGCAGTAGCAGGAGCCCAGAGGCAAACCCGCGGCTGTGACTTGACTGAGTTTGTAACAAAGCAGCGGCCTGCACGGGAGACGTCAGCAAGGGAAGAGGGCCTCACAGGGCGGAATGCAGGTTCCGGGTCTCACTCCCTAACCCTTAATCAGGCCCACGGCAACAGCTGCGGCTCCAACAGGCTGCGTTAGCAAGTCAGTGGCGTGGCCCGGCTTCTGCGGGGGGCTGTGGCTCAGATCCTCCTTTGCATCCCAGAGCTGTGTGGCTTTGAGCAAGGCGCTTTCTCTTTCGGGGACCTCAGTTTCCCCATCTGTAACCTAGGGATAATGATATAGGGCACCGAGGGCTGTCGTCAGGAAGAAGTCAAGTCGTGTGGGTGCGGTGCCTTGCTGTCACAGGCCAGTGCGGGACAGCACGTCGGTTCAGTGGTCTCGAGAGAGCAGGCTGAGTGCTGGAGGCCAAAAGTCATCGGGACGAAGCAGGGGAGGCCTCCCTGATTGGGGGGGGGGGTGGGGGGTGGGAGAGGGTGGTAAGCACCGGATGCCAGGCCAAGGATCTGGGCTTTGATTTCCTGCTGCCACTGTTATTTCTGTGACCTTAGTAAAGTGAAGTATCTTTATGTATTGGTTGATAAAATCTTCTTTGTAAGATTGTGGAGGCCTAAGGGAAGTGAAACTAAGGCACATAGCCCCCTAGTGCCTCGCGCTCAGTGATGCTGGGTGGAGGCCCACGTGATGAGAGCAGGGGCTCAGCCTCGTGCCTTGGGCTTGGGGCTGCTGGTGGCCCAGGGCGCAGTAGACAGCTGGCCCGACCCGCCTTTGTGGCGTCCGCACCGCAGGCTGCACGTGGGATGGGAAGCCAGCGGGCTCCAGGGACCTTCCAGGAGAGGCAGCTTGGAATTTCTGTGTCTGGCGTGCGTTCCAAGAGTTGCCTCACTCTGGCTCCCAGAAACCCATTTTCCCAATTGGCGGCTCCCGTGTCTAGAACCTGCGCCTGCAAGACAGCTCCCAGTGTGTGAGAGAGGCTCATGGGCACTGTCACCACGTGAGGGACAGAGCCTGGCAGAGGGCAGCCGGGGCGGGGGGGGTGTTCCTCTGCCACGGGCTCTGTGCCCTGTCCCACCTGCACCTGTCTGGTTCCCGCCTGGAAGCCCTGGGCCCACCATCCACTCAGCTTTTCGTGAAAATGGTTGATAATTATTTTTTTAAGACTTTATTTATTCGAGAGAGAGAGAGCATGAGTGGGGAGAGGGGCAGAGGGAGAGGGAGAAGCAGACTCCCCACCGAGCAGGGAGCCCGAAGTGGGGCTCGATCCCAGGACCCTGGGATCATGACCTGAGCCGAAGGCAGATGCTTAACTGACTGAGCCACCCAGGCGCCCCCTGTTGATAATTACTTATGGCAAATAAGAAGGCTCTCTTGCCAGAATGAATGTTTTCGAATTCAGAAGTTTTTGTCCTGTCTGGTTTTAAATCTAATAGATTCTTCTAATACAGGGGAGAAATCAGACTTTTTCCAACCAGGTTAATCTTTTATAAGTCTGTTGTTCCTTACAGGCTCTTTGTTTTCTTCCTAAAGCTGTGTTTAAATATTCTGCTCTGGTTCCGTGAGTTGAACGGGGCTGTCTTAGTTTCCCTAGGACTGCTGTGACAAATTACCACCAACAAGGTGGCTGAAAGCAACAGAAGCTTATTCCCTCACGGTTCTGGAGGCCAAAAGCCCCAAATCAAGGTGTTGGCAGGGCTGTGCTCCCTCTGATGACTCCAGGCGAGAATCCGTCCTTGCTTCTTCCAGCTTCTGGTGGTGCTTGGTGTCCCTTGGCTGTGACAGCATTAGCTCTAGTCCCTGTCTCCACACGACCTCCTTCCCTGTGTTTCTGTATCTCCGAGCTCCTTCTTTCTCTTAGAAGGATACCAGTCATTGGATTTAGAGCCCACCCTAAATCCAGGACAATCTCATCTCAAGATCTTTAATTACATCTGCAAAGACTCAATTCCAAATAAGGTCACATTCACAGGAACCAGGGCTTAGGATTTGGACACATCTTCTTGGGGGCCACTATGCAACCCACTACACAGGGTAATCATAACATTTATGGAATAATGCTTTGTGTCTGGTGGTTTTCGTGTGTTCTTTCATTGAATCTTCACACCAGCCCTGCAAAGGAGGTATGATTTCTTCCCACTTCTGTAGGTGGGAAAAGTACAGTTCAGAGAGCTTATCAAACTCATTGAGTTCACCCAGCTGGTTAGTACAGTCACTGAATGCTAACCCAACTCTTTCTACCACCCTGGGATGGTAGAGAAGGACAATTTTTTGACATAAGACAGATTAATGGGAGAAAAATCTAATTTCATATGTACAGAAGCTCATAGAAATATGAGGCTGAAAGAAGTGACCAAAGCGGGCATCTTTCCTACCTTTTAGATAAAGAAACAATTACTTGTGAGGATTTGACAAAACAAAAGGGACTGGACTTGGGGTAGCAAATTAATCAAGAAGTAACAAAGTTTGTTTATCCCGCCTTCTCAGCCTTGAATTCCCTATCTCTTGCGATAAGGATGCTTTCTACCCTCCTGGTATAGGGAGGGTACCTTTGCATGGGAGATTTAGTTCCTGCTTTTGGGGGGACAGAGGAGGGTCAGAGTGTCCTTCTTGCATCTGCTGTTTCTTAAGTAACTTTAACTCAAAATAATCAATATGCCAAAGTGGCATATTTTGAGGTAGCCTCGTCTGCTCTCCTTCCCTTCATCATAAGGGGGGAGAAAAGCTGTTGTAATAAAAGAAACGGGTTTTTCTGCCATCCACTCACACGTGGAGAAGCACAGAATACTGGGACATGAAGAATACCAGGAATTTTGTGTTGGTGTTCATCCAAAAGGTGCAGAAAAGCTAACATCACTCTAGCAAGAGGACTTACAATGAGGCCTGTTGCTGTATATTGGAAGAGGGCCATTTTATTCGGTGGTACCCATGTTACCCATTTTATTTCGTGGTTGCATCTAAGCGTCCAAGACAAAGAAGGTGCTCCATAAATATTTGGTGAAGAAATGAATGCTGGAAGAAATTCAGGCATGAGAAGCATAATGACAGAGTTGGTTTGAGGCAACACCTCACCATAGGATGTGACCTCTTAGTTGCCAGATGGAGGTCAAAGTGGTTCCATCACTTTGCGGACGCTTTGTGCCAGGACTGTCCTAGTCTCTGTGTTCAGATGTCCCATGTCAGAGGGGAGTGCTTTTCTTAAGTGAATGCTGTCCTTAGGCCTTCAGTTGAACGTTTGGCAGAATTCCTCGAGGGTAGGCATCTATATTAAACATCAGGTATCAGCAGTTTGAGAATAATCTCGATCGTCTCATTGATCTTTCTGGACTGGGATCAGTTGAGACCTCACAGTAATGCTACAGAATTCTACACCTTCCCAGACAGAAACGTGCTTACCATCTTCAGTCTGGATTCATTTCCTGACACTCGGTCCCATGATTTCACAGGAACAGAATATATGTAAATGGAAGAAATTATTGTACTGACGTAGAAATTTTGCTTGGAGAAGAAAATGCAGATCCAAAGTCCTGAGAACTTTTGAGCCTGAACACACAAGAGACTGTCTAGATCTGTGGGGTTCTGAACTATGTTTATTGGAGTAAATTTGGGTTAGAAAAGTACCGAGAAGGTTTTAGGTTTCAGGATAATAGTGATAAATGTTTAATTCCCAAGCACAACATTTTTCTTGCCTTTTTCTAAATGTCTTTCAAATTGAGCAGGACATCTCCTTGGTTTGCAAAAGCTCTGTGTACTAGTCCTCGTTCTCCAGAGAAGTAAAACGAGTAGGATATATGTCTCCATCTGTCCGTCCGTCCATCCATCCACCCATCCATCCACTTATTTGAGAGATTTGTTATAAGGGATTGGCTCATGTGATTATGGAGACCCGTGGCCATCAGGTTGACACCTAAAACTAACCATCACACTCTGTCTCTGTGGCATTTGCTCATTCCTAGCTCAGTAAGGTGGCACTATCCTATATATGAGCCTTTTTGGTGTCCTTGGCAAAGGTATACTCAGTTGAAATGGGAGTGTAAGGGCTAAGGAAGAAATCCAAAAAGGGACTGGTGAGATGAGTTGTTTTCTTAGTTTCTCAGTTTCAGTTGGCCACCTTTGTCCCTTGCCCTGAGCATGGTAGTACCTTCCCCCCCCCACCTCCAATGAATGAAAGAAAGGATGGATAAGGTATCTTATTACAGTGCAGGGAAGGGCTATTTGGGTTTCTTTGACCAGGTCTACACTAAGCAAGCAGATCACTTGTTTGAAACTTTCTTTCTCTTTCTTTCTTTCTAAAGATTTATTTATTTATTTGAGAGAAAGAGTGCACAAGCAGGAGGGGCAGAGGGAGAGAGAATCTCAAGCAGATTCTGCGCTGAATGCGGAGCCCAGAGTGGGGCTCGATCCCACAACCCCGAGATCAAGACCTGAGCCCAAACCAAGAGTCAGAAGCTCAACTGACTGCCACCCAGGCACCCCTAAAACTTATTTCTAATAGCCAGAAGAAGGCTTTGATTAAAACATCATTTGCCAGCCCAACCCCTTCCTTTATCTTTCCATTAACAGGTGTAACTCTCCCCAAGAACCCCGTCTGAGTAGACCCACTGTGCAGGGGACCAGGAAAGTGGATTCGTATCCAGATGACTCATGACTGCCCTTCATGGTGCTGGCCCACGGATGTTCACTTGGCCCCCTCTCTGCCACCTTTAATTTCTTCTCTGTGATGAGCTATGTAAGGCATGTTTACACACAGGGCTCACAAAATACATTTGAGTGGTGGATTATTTTCTATTAGCTAACTCTTTTCAAAGGTGTTTAGTCTTTTTAAATCCAAAAGTCATTTAAAACCCAGTAATAAAGCTGATAACATTTTGCAACGTGGCCACCGATTCTTAATTGCATTAGCAAAATAATTACCATGTGGGATTTACTGGTAAACTTGTCAAGTGTTTGAACAACTCCGTGTCACTCACCAGAGGCTTGAACATAGTGGTCTCGGTACCTGTTGTAAGTTAAATGTATTTCCTGAGTCTCTTATCCTTCTCTTTTACTGTGTTACTGTTCTCATAGGATATGATTTGGTATTTAGTATTATCAATACTAATGACTTGTATTGATAATAATCAGGTGGAAGTGGGCTAGCAGAGTTTTCTGTATTCATATATAAATCTAAGCAAACAATACCCCCTTAGCTATGCGTTCTCTGCTAGGGTCTGTTTTTAAGTGACTGGATTTTTTTTCTGTTTTTAAGTTTTTGCTTAAAAACTTCTGGACATGAAAGAAGAAATTGCGAGGGAGGCCAGCCAAGGTATTGGGGGAAGGATCAGAGTGACTTGAATTCAGATCTGAACTTACTAGTTGAGTGACTTGGGGCAAATTATTTAACCTCCCTGAGTCTGTTTCTTCATCTAGGAGATGATTATATCTACCCTATAGGCTTATTATAAGAGCTCAGCGTGATAAACTTGGTCAGTTATTTGGCTGACTTTATTCTTAATAAAAGCAGTTTCCCTCTTTTGGTTTGTATTCTTTCTCTTTTACTGGTTTATTATTAATAGCATTTTGTGTTCTCTATTTAACTGTAATTCTATCTTCATAGTTTAAGTTTCAGTAGAAAATGACCCATCATAACATCTATTAATCCTTGTGGCTGAATTTAGAGGTCATTGTATTTTTGCTTTACTTTATGCCAAATGACATTCGGAACAATGGTAAGGCAAAACGCCTTTATTTCCAGGTTTTTCTAATTAAGCTTCATGTCTAAGTAAGCAACTCCTGAACCAAGTTTGGGATCCGGAGCTGGGATTGTTCTGGAGATTCTGAATGGGGTCCCAATGACCAGTTTTGAATGGAAAGGGCGGAGATTTTCAGAAGCGTGGGCTGGAAGAAGGGGATACTTCACCAGCCCCCCACCCCCCTTTCCTGTCTTCATTAGTCAAACCTGTGAGCTCCTGCTCCAGGGGATGCCCAAAATGCACCCCAGGATGAGATGCTTGTGCTCAGGAAGTCTGGTTTGAGGTTTGAGACAGGTGGAATTTTAGCCTTTAAGGGACTTGGAAAAATTAGTAAGTAATCTGTTGTCCAAAGAAACATAACGTAGTGCAAATAGCCTCCTCACTATGAGGAAATGGAAAAATCAGCACAGTTGGAAGGAGAGGAGCCGATTGAGAAAAGGCTGATTCGGAGATGTCATGGGCTATAAGAAGCATCCTCAATTTGGTAACACTACAGTTGAGGCAAGGAAATCAAAGAAATGCTTCTGCGTTACATGCAAACAGTTGCAAGATGCAATCTTATTTTATGATTTCAAGGAATACATTCAAATGAGAAATAGGGATTTGCCTGCTTGCCTTCCCCACTGCATTGCCTAGCATGGCCCTAGCAGAATGGGTGCTCAATACATCTTTGAAAAGAGGTTTGATGTACAGCTGGCCCCTAGAAAATACTTTTGAACAGTTGTTATGGGTAGACAGAGACAGGGTGGTGGTGGGACAGGGCAGGGCACATTGGTGGGCTGAAGTGATGACCAGGACTGGGGGCTCTGAAAGCCTGGTTTGAAGGTCAAGGGGAGAGTGTGTGGCATGTGTGGTTGTTGCATTAGAGAAGTTGGTTTTGCCAGAGAAAAAGTGGCTAAGGACAGTTCCAGAGCATTCGGGGCTGGGGCCCCAATGTTGGAGAAGTTGGTATAGGGAAGGGAGGTGGGACAGGGAGGAAGGGAGCTGAGGGGGTCCTTTTGAGATGGGCTCAGGAGAGGAAGGGAGATTTGTATAAACAGCCAAATGCAAACTTCAGATGTTCTCAAAAACTGAAATGCACTAGACGAGTCGGAAATCGTACATCAGCAATTTCTTTTGACAAATTTTGGCTGAAATGTTAAGTGAAAACAATGATCTGACTCAAAACTCTGTGATACCTTTACATTGTTTATATAATAGAGCTTCAAGGGTTTCATTTAGAATATTTCTACGATGAAGAACTGGCCCTTGTCCCTGGCAACAAAGTACGGCCTGCACTGAATAACCAAGTCGGCTTCATCGCCATCACGGCTGTTTTCCTGAGGAGAGAACGTCTCTCTTCCTGCCCTCTCACCTTGCTGGAGGACGGCCAGCACATGGAGAAGGTTCTACCTTTCCCAAGCCCTTCGCCGCCACTCCCTGGAACTCTCCTTAAAGAAAGACCTTTATGGGGTGCCTGGGTGGCTCAGTTGGTTAAGCGGCTGCCTTAGGCTCAGGTCATGATCTCAGGGTCCCGGGATCGAGTCCCACATCAGGCTCCCTGCTCAGCAGGGAGTCTGCTTCTCCCTCTGACCCTCCCCCCTCTCATGTGCTCTCTCTCTCTCTCATTCTCTCTCTCTTTCAAATAAATAAATAAATAATCTTAAAAAAAAAAAAAAAAAAGAAAGACCTTTATTCCTTCCTCTGCTCTTCAGGATACAGAACGGCTTCAATCTAGTAGGTTTGGAAAGCCGTGGGCAGATAGAGGAAATTGGGCTTTCCACAAACGAAGTGTGTGACTTTGGCCAAGTCTCTTTTCTCTCTCTCTGAACACTGTTTTGTTTGCATCAGGAAGAGGAGTTTTTTCATGATTTTGTAAGCTCTGAGTCTCTGATAGACGTTTCAGACCAGTGCTGTCCAATAGAAAGAGAAAGCAAAATACATAGGTAGTCTTAAGCTACATTTTTTTTTTTTTTTTTTTTTAAAGATTTTATTTATTTATTTGAGACAGAGAGAATGAGAGAGAGAGAGCACATGAGAGGGGAGAGGGTCAGAGGGAGAAGCAGGCTCCCTGCTAAGCAGAGAGCCCGATGTGGGACTCGATCCCGGGACTCCAGGATCATGACCTGAGCCGAAGGCAGTCGCTTAACCAACTGAGCCACCCAGGCGCCCCTTAAGCTACATTTTTAAAAAAATTTTAACAAAAACACAGGTGAAATTAATTTTCAGAATATTTTTTTAACTCCATACATCCAAAATACCATCATGTCAACATATGATTGATATTTAAAGAAGACACACTCTTGAGATACTTGACATTCTTTTTGGTTGGAGGGGGGGAAGTGGCACTGGGTTACTGCTAGCACATCTCTCAATTCAGACGAACCACGTGTCACATGCTCGGTAGCTACATGTGGCTAGTGGCCGAAGAATTGGGTGGTACCATTCTAGACCGAAAGTCAGTGAGGCCCCCTCGGAAGCACAGTTAATTTGGTTAACAGACCCATCTGCCCCCAGCAGCTTTGCCCACAGACCTTGCAGCTTTGCACTAATTCATTAAAAGCCTGGTGTGGGTTTGCCACCATCCATGAAGTCTCTCTTAAAAATTGGGCAATTAAAAGTCAATTTTGCGGCCACAAAAGGGAAAAGATCCTGGGAATCCCAAGAAAGGTCCACAGGAAACTGAGAGACCTCTCCTCAATTCCCAAGTCCCCAAACTTGGAAAACCAGAAATTTCTCTGTGAGGTTGGCGCACATGAATTTGGAGGCGTCTAAAATGATGTGAGACCGTTTCTAAATCTATCGAGCCCGCTTGGTAGGAGTATTTGTGCATTTTGCCGTAGAACTATTAATTAATGTGTTTTGTTCCTGAGTGTTTCTCCAGGCCTTGTTGGGGCATGTGTGCCATGTTTCTTTTCTGGAATCTGAATTATACTGAGTTTCAAAACTCTCTGGCTTTGCAGGTTTCAGATAAGAGATCATGAGCCTGTAGTAGTGTTTTTCAAACTTTTTTATTGTGACCTTGGTAAGAAATGTCTCTTACATTGTATCCTAGGAGACACATACTCACACACCTAAACCAAAGGTTGTATGAAAGATTTCACTCCTTTACTAAATGCAGTGCATTTTGGTATTTTCTACTACATTGTTGTTGTTTTTGTTTGTTTGTTTGTTTTAGCTCTAGGTCTTGACTCACCGAGTTCACAGCAAAGCCTGCAAACGTGTCATGCCCACAATTTGAGGGCACTGTGGGCCCTGTACT
Organism: Phoca vitulina; assembly: GCF_004348235.1. NCBI lineage: Eukaryota > Metazoa > Chordata > Mammalia > Carnivora > Phocidae > Phoca > Phoca vitulina. The sequence goes on along the minus strand of NW_022589731.1, from coordinate 11,480,362 downwards.
GTGGACCATGGATACTAGCACAAGGACGTAAGCACCAGTCAGAAAAGAGATGGGGGGATGGGCTCCTGGCAGGGAGGCAGCACACCCACCTCCCACTATCCACCCCCACGCCTGCTGCTGTCCACTGTGGTTTACCTGGACCATCACAGCCATGCCCTCCGTGTTGGTTGGCCATTGTCAGCGGTTTTTCTGGTGGTTTGGGCACCATGTGGGTCATCCGAGAAAATCACCTGGCCCTGTAGGCTCTGTGCTTGGACCTTTCAAAGGGAGCCATTTTATGGCTTTGGGAAACTGAGGTATGCCTTATAAAGGGGGTGGTTTACATGGAGCCACTGTTTGTTCAGACTTCATTTCCATATTAACAAGGACTATTTGGTCAGCAGTGACTAAAAACCAGCCTATGTGAAAAGGGGAATTTATTGGTTCATGTAGCTGGCAAGTACAAAGTTAGCTTCAGGCATGGCTGGATCTAGGGACTCTAGCAATGTGGGTGGGGCTCTGTATCTTTCTCTAATTATCAGCTTTGTTTCCCTCTGGCTTCCTCCTCAGACTGGAAAGGGGATGGGTCTAGTCCCGCTCCAAGTACACATCCTCATGGTTTGTAATCCAAAGAAGAGAAAGACCTCTTGCTCCCGAAGCTCATCGAGCAAATCCTAAGGGAAATTCTGGCCTTGCTTAAACCCATCACAGTGGCCTGAAGGATGGCCAGTCCTCAGCTACCTCCCCATCTCCTGTGGCAAAGGGGGGGTCAGCCAGATCCGAACCATATGGAATAGGTCCTCCCATTACCAAAAGAAGGGAGAAAGAACGCTGAGTAGACCAAAATAATTAATTTTCATTCCTTATTGATGCCTAACCCCTGCAAGGGACTGATTCCAAGTCGAGGGGCTTCACATAAAGGGATTGTGTACAGCTCTCTGTGTGAGATCTGTTCTTGTCCATTGGAGATGTTCTGTTCCGCAGAAGCAGGTTGGTTTAGCTAGACAGCCATTCAGATCTGTTGGCTTTGTTAAAATTGCTCCTTGGTGTGGGACTTTTGCTTTTCCATTCTTCCTAATGTTAAGGACTATTTTAGGCAGTCTCTCTCGCGTGCGCACGCTCTCATAGCTTAATCAGACTACACCCATTTTATCAGCCGTTTGATCCTCTGGGTCTGGCCCCTGGCACCGGGGAGTCAGGCGGGGACGGTGGGAGATGTATTCTCTCCCAGCTGTGTCGCTCCTGGACCCGGGGGTTGCAGCCTCCACCCGCGAGGCTCCCATAGGGCTGCGCTGGAGGGGTCTGTGGCCTGAAGTCTGTCAGGTGAAGTGATGGACATCAGACCAAGTGATGGTCTTCGTTCAGCCCTTTCCATGTACCCAGATGTCATGCCCTGCTCTTCTCCCCACCGGGCCTTGGGAGCGCCCCTTGGGTTTCCACGCGTGTCTTATTCCGAAGGCTGTAACAGGTTTCTCTTCACTGCCCTCTGCCTGCCGGTTCTCTGCCCTCACCCGGGGCCTTGGTGACATTTGATCTCAGGCTTCTCGACGTCTTGGTTGGTTTGTTTTCTCTGGGCCTTTCCCCACACTTTGCTTTCATTTGAATGTTCTTGCATTTCACTTTCTGGACAGTCTGTTTTAATAAGCAAATCTTTACCAATGTCAAGTAGATTCACATTAATCGAATAAACTCTAGGCTAGGGGCCAGAAGGACCTGTTGGTTCTGAGCTCTGATATTTACAGTGTGCGATCTCCCCCCAGTGAAATGGGGATGGTGATGCCTGCCTCGCAGAATGAACTGAAATTGGATCTGCAGGCTGGCTGGCCCAGATGCCAGCCTCAAACCGTGTGCTGGGTAGTCTGCTCTCCCTTTGCCGGCAAAGGAGACCCCCCCCTCTTCAGTCTGCCTTGATGAAACAATGGGACGTCTTGGCTACACATAACTGAGCGGTACAGGGGAAGGCGAGTTTGAGTCTGGGCTGAAATGTTGGCGTCAGAATCTCCAGGCCCTGTTTTCCCTCTCAGGCAGACTAGGCAGACTGTTCCTAGAGGTGGCCAGTGGGGCCTGGGGCTGATGGAACAGATCGGGGCGCCTGAAGGAGGAGCCCGGCACTGCCTAGGCGGAGTCCCAAGGCTGATGTCCATTGGCTCATCCCTGGTCGTGAGACCTCCCAAAGGCTGGGGGAATGCGATGCTGTGATTGGCTGGGTCCGAGGTCATGTGGCTGCCCGTGGAGGAGGGGCGGGGGTTCTAGTCTCACCCAAACCGCAAACACGGTTGGGTAAAAGGGTTTCCCGAAGGAACATTGGGTACAAATAAGGGCAGGTGGATGCCGGGGAAGAGGAGGAAAGCGGCAGATAGGCTCTGCCCACGCTCATGGTTTACCCCGCTCATGGTTCGGCGTTGTGCTCTTTGCCCAAAGGAACATTGCCTGGTTGTCTGTGGGGGCAGGCCGCTGGAGGGGGGGCGCTGGGCAGGGGCTGGAGGATAGGCAGGGGGTGGAAAAGAGGCCGAAGGACCCCATAGCCAGCTCACATGTCACGGCCTGCCACTGACTCTTCTCCCTCTGTGTTTCTGGGATCAAGTTTAACTTGTTGAGCCCTGGGCTCGGGAGCTCTAGGAAGCTCTGAAAACCTTCACTTGTTCACTTTCAGCATCGTGTGTTTGTAGGAAGGTCGTTCCCCGGGGGGGCTTAACCCAAACTCCACGTCAGTAGCCCCTGCTGACCTTCTGTGAGGACGTGGTTTCGTAGTCCCACAAAATCCGACAGCGATGTTTCCAATCACCTTTTTGAAGCCGCCCTACTAAAATTAATAGCGTATGTGGTATGTGTCGATGGGGTGGTGGTGGGGGGATATGTTTATGGTGGCTTTCTATATCCATCTTATAGGAAGAATTTAGGTTTTATTTAGCAACTAACATTTAACTTAGTATACACACTTGATGGGATTATGTGTATGGTTTTTACACAAATCCTAGTAAGTAGGTACTGTTGTTAACCCCATTTTACAAATGAGACAACTGAGGCCCAGAGAAGTTAATTAAGTTCCCCAAGGCCACACAGCCAATATATGGAGAAGCCAAGAGTGAACCAATATTTGGAGCTAAGACTTGGGCACTTTGACTCTGGAACCCAGTACAGGCAGGAAGGACCTGAAGGACACTGCTGCATCTGGACCAGGAACCCTGGGGGTCATGAGGGCAGGGGTGAGACACTCCATTTTCCAGGAGCCCCCAAAGTCCCGGAAGCTTGGGGAGCGAGGAGACCATCGCTCCCCGGCCCAGCTCCCTTGGAGCTCAAGGCAGGGCTCCTTGCCTGAGTGGGCCGGTGGGTCCTCAGTCAGGCTGGGAGGCAGTCTCCTGACAGCTGAGTCCAAGGTTGGGCTGGTGGTGATTTTAGGTTGCTGGGGCTGACTTTACGTCCTGGGAGGCAGAGGCCTGAACAGGATGCAGCCTCCTTCAGGACATCGCTCCGCGGGTGTTTGGTTACTTTTGCCAAATGCCGGAAAGAAACAGGAAATTGGGATGGAGGGTGATTTTTTTTTTCTTCCTGTACACGTTTAGTTTGTGTCCTTTTTCTCGACTACAAATAGCACGTGAAGCGAAAGCCTAGCAGCCGCGGCCACAGCATCTTCTGTCTGTGTAATAACTCACTCTTCTGCTTTGAGGACTAGGGGAGGCTCTGAAGGAAGAATGAAAACTTCCCCATAACCTCTCCGCTGACCGATGACCACTCTTACTTTCCAGCTTCTCTTTCTGTCAGACAGTACTTCCCAATCTTCCAGCGTGACCTTGAGTGACCCCGGACAGCCTCTTGTTCAGAGACTGCGGTGGCTGGCGCCCGCTGTGGGACCTGCCCCACAGAGAGCCACCCAGCTGAACCTTTGCGCCCCACCCACACGGCTGCCCTCCGCCGAGCCTGAATGAAGCCACTCTTCTGGCAGATCACATTTAAGGAATGTCCTAACGGGGCTCAGGAACAAAGACTCTCCCCCTCCCGCCCCCCAGGCCCCAAAGCTGCTTTGTCTGGCCTGGCCCCTGGTGGCTGCTAGAACCTGGCAGGTCTTGCCCCTGCCCTCATGTGCCTCCTGACCTACAGGGGTGCTCTGGGCTTCCTGGCCTCAAGGGGCACAGCTGCCTCCATGTCCTTCCTTCCTGCACCCCTGAGAGAGTTTTCCCACACAGGGCCACCCGGGAGGGAGATGCCTTATGTGCTCCCAGCCCATCACCTGCCAGGGGCTGCCTCTGGTGGTCATTCCAGAGATGTCATCTGGCCCAGGTGGGGGACCGCAGTTACGGCCAGGGACTGGTGAGCTCTTGGCCTAGACCTACAGGACAAATGAGCCCAGACCCTTTTATTTTCTTTTACTTTATTTTTTAAAGACATTTATTTGAGCATGTGCATGCAAGCGCGAGCCAGGGGCACAGCAGAGGGAGAGAGAGAGAATCTCAGGCAGACTCTTCGCTGAGCGAGGAGCCCCTCTTGGGGCTCGATCTCACGACCCTGAGATCATGACCCCAGCCAAAATCAAGAGTCGGTTGCCTAATGACTGAGCCACCCGGGCGCCCCGCCCCAGACCCTTTTATAGGCAACAACTCAGGAGGAGCTTTCGTTAGGCTGCGCGTGTGTGGGTCTGGAAGCCCTGCGCTCAGCAGATGTTTGCCAAGCCCTGACTTTGAGTGAAGCGCTGTTTAGGCACAGCGGGGGAACCAGATCAGGCAGCCCTTACCTACACAGGGCTGTCATTTTCATTGGAGACCCAGGACTCGCATTCAGGGGACGAACAGCGAACGATGAAGGTGGGAGAATGGCCAGTAGGCCCCTGTGCTGCTGGGCTGGCTAGACAAGTGGTGCTTCTGGGCAGCCCGAGGCAGAGTGGAGGTGGTCCTTGGCAGGCCGCGGGCCTCTCTGACCCGCTCTGCTCAGTTTGATGTCTTGGGCTGTTACCGTACGAATTTCCGAAGGGCCCTAACAAAGCAGCTCCGCTTGCAGCCGACTCCATAGCTCAGGTTGGAATTCTGCTCTTGGGGAGGTTTGTTCCATTTGCGAGGTCACCAGTGAGCAAGCAAGTCGTGTTATTTTTCCAGCAGTGCAAGCTGCAGCAAAGCATCTGTCCCATCTCTTCAGCCCGCACCACTCATCTGGGAATGCAGAGGGCGGCCCCTTCGTGGGGAAAGTGTTTTAAGTGATGAGACTCCAAGATAGGTGAGAAAAAGCAGATCTTGCAGAAATGATGACAAGCTGACCTTGAAGGTCAGGTCCTGCAAGGGGTGGCGCATGCACAATGCTAGTAAATGAAGCAAAACCCTCTCCTCGTCATTTCTTGAAGATGGAGATTTAAAAAAAAAAAAAACCTCCTGGAGTATTTCTTACACTGGAGAAAGTTTTGTGCATTTCTGGCTCAGTCTCCTGGGCTCCAAGGAGGCAGCAATGACAGCCTGCCAGAGGGGTCTAGCCTCTGAGTCTTTTGGGTGCTGATCATCCGTGATAAGAACTTCCACTGTTTAAGTAAGCAGGACAAAACTGAGTTCCACAATGTGTAAACATATAGACATGTTGGTCCTTGCCTTCCACATTCTTACTGTCCAGAACGGAAAAGACTTGTGGGGCAAAAAGGGATTTTCAGGTGTATCTGACTGCGTAACAGGCATCACCCTAGAAAGTTCTATGTGTAAAATCAGAATTGAGTCCTGTAAAGGACTGTGGAGGTTTGCTTTTTAAGGAATCTTATAAATGTATAAAGTGGGGCGCCTGGGTGGCTCAGTCAGTTAAGCATCCAGCTCTTGGTTTCGGCTCAGGTGATGATCTCAGGGTCGTGAGATGGAGCCCACCATTGGGCTCCGTGCTCAGCACAGAGTCTGCTTGAGATTTTTTCTCTCCCTCTGCCCCACCTCACGCTCGTGTGCACGCGCTTGCGCTCTCGCTCTCTCTCTAAAAATAAATAAATATATCTTTTAAAAAAATGTATAAAGGAAAGAGACTCTTTATGAAGCAATAATTACGCCTTTATTTATCTCCATGGTTCATAAACTTGGCTGCACATTAGAATCTCCTGGGAAGCTTGAATAGCTCCTGGAGCCTGGACCACACCCAGAGCAATTCCAGCAGGATCTCTGGGAGGTGGACGCAGGCATCAGGAATTTCTTTTTTTTTTTTAACTTCCCAGGTGATTCCATTGTGTAGCCATTGTGAAGAAAATCACTGCTCTTCTGTTTGTAGCCATGCCCCTGAGTGGGCATTAAGTGTATTAAGTGTACTGAACGCAGGCATACTCTTCCAAGTCAGCAGGAAGGTGCTTTCCAGAGCATGACAAACCGGGGTCAGGACACAGGACCCTGCTGTGCTTGCAGAAGCACCTGGCAGAGGAGATATGTGGATCCATGGAGACATTTGGGCTTCCTACATCCATACAATGGAATACCGCACAGCAATCAAAAAGAGCAAACTTCTCATCCATGCAACAACATAGATAAATCTCACGTGCTTTATGTTAAGGAAAAGGACTAGACCACAAAGGCTATGCAGGTTGCCAGGGGAGGAGAAGGAATGAAATATTTCCATAGGGTGAATGAACCTTGAAATTGTTAACGCACCGTGAAAGAAGCCATTCCACAGAAGGACACATATTCCGTGACTCCATCTATGTGAAATGTCTAGAATTGGCAAATCCATAAGGATACCATTGTCAGCGTACTTACTGCCACTAATTTAAACACTTCAAAGTCATTAAAATGGTAAAGTTTATGTTATGCGTCTGTTGCCACTGTAAAAAAACAAAGAAGAAAAGCCACTTATTAACATGCCAGGCACTCAGCAGGTGCTTGGCAAAGGCTGGCTTGGCACGTGGCACTTGTGAAGAAAGGGGACTTCGGCCTGATGTGTCCCTTCTTAGGTGGAACAAAGGGGCATGTTTTCCAAAAGCTCATTCTTGAGAACTTGAGGATTCGTCTGTGATCGGGAGGAAGGGACTCGGCATTTTCTGCCCTCGGTTGCAACTACGTGGTGCTGGTGCTCGTCACAGAAACTTCTCCCACGTTGTTCACTGTGGTTGGTCCCCAGCAGTTGGGTTCACACGGATAATATGCCCAGTGACTCCATCTTGGGAACTGTTGGGGCAAGGAGCGGGATGCATGTCTTTATACTTAAAGAAGAGGTCTGTTTAGTTTCATGTTTGGAAGGAAAATCATGCTCAATCACGGGTCTTCAGCAAATGCAGCTGAATAAATAAAAATGTGCGCATAAAACAGCAGGGGAACCATGAAGAACAGCTTTTTCGGCATGTTGGGAAGACATTTATGGTTGGGAACCTAGTGACCAAAAAGCAAGACTGCCTCAAGATGAGAAAAACCGGGGGAGGAGGTCATCTGGAGGCAGAGCTTGGCCATGGCCGAGGGCGATGAATCGAGCAGTTGAACCGCCCAGCTCTGCGTGGGCCTTAGAAGCCCCGAACAAGAATCTTATTGATGATTTGTCAGACCCTGAGCAGACAACTCTGAACTTTAACAGAGCCAGGATGGAAAGCCTGCACAAGGGCCTACAGTTTCCAGAATGAACAACACACTTATTTTTCCCTCCCTCTGCTGGAGGACGAGAGACAGACCAAAATGAGAAGGGGGGAGGTGTTGGGGGGGAAGGGAAATGGGACGGATGCCTTCCAGAGGCTCAATGAAATGGCCACATTCCTCCGAGCTCTGAGGGCTGAAAAATGTCACCAGGGTTGGCACAAATGAGGGCCCTGCTTTTGTTGATTGTTATTTCCGAGAGTCTGGAGCTGTGGCCTGTACGACCACAGGAGAATCCCTGGTGTCTGCTGCGCTTAGCACCTTGTCAGAGCCCCAGACATTTCTGCAAAGGCTGACCCTCGACCGGGAAGCGCTCCTGCCCAGCCGGGAATACAGACCAGGCTCACATGGAGATGCCCGTGAACTGGCTTTGGCAGGGAGAAATGTCGGGAGGCAGAAGCTGATTGCTGCTGGTCATGGGCCGCTCTGGATGCAGAGCTAGAGAGGGACAGAAAGGACATCCCAGCTTTGTGACTCGGGGTCCTGGTCCTGTGTTTCTTCAACTCTGGTGCTTACCCTTCACCTAGCACAGCTGTTTTAAGAGGAAGAATGGGGGGTGTCTCTGCTTTCTTGATGCTCCCCACTACCACCACCCGTCTGCCTGGCCTGTCGGTTCCCACAGGACCACAGGCCTGTGTCTGATGGCATTCTGCAGTTCTCTGTCACCCAGGGCATCTTAAGTCCCTGCATCTCATGGAATTATCCCCTTGCCTCTGCATACTACTCATCTAGAGCCCCCCACTGTCGCTTTGCCAAGCATGGTGGAACAGGAGACAGGGGTCATGATCCAGATAAACCTCCCTGACTTCTTGGGAACGGCTCCAGCCGAGGGACTTGGGCGTACTTGGATTTGAGCCCCAGGGCCACCACTAACTGCGGATATGGGCCTCAAGAGCCCGTTCCCATGCCGTGTGCTTGCAGGGTGGTTGGGAGAATTGGGAGTGGTGGGATGCAGCGTCCTGCGTGGTCCCTGGGTGCCATGATTAGGTCACACCCTTGTCATTCTCATCTGCACTAATAATGGTCCCTTGCCCGCCCTTGCCTCCCCTCCTGGTCCCCTGGTCCGCTTCCATTGTCCTCCCTACTGTTGGCAGAGTTATTCGATCTCCAGGCTGTTGGAAGAACCTTGTGCATGGCCCTCCCACGGCATTGCCTAGAGGTCCTGCGGGATAAAGCCTGGACTCAGCAAAGCAAATCAAGCCTTTATGGTCTGCCTGCCTGATCTAATGTCACAGTTCTGGCCTTGGAGCCCGCCATCCGCCCCCCCATGTGCCATCTGCCCGCCCCCCATGCCCCGTGTGCCTCGATGTACAGAGAGACCTGTGGTTTCTCGAATACCCCGTGTGCTTTCAGTTCTTGAGTTGTCTGAACATCTCTTTCCCTTTTCCTAAAATGCCTCTGCCTCTTCCCAGGAAACTCCTATTCATCCTCAGTGGCCGGCTTATAAATTCCTCTTGCAGATAAGCCCCGAGTGTGTCTCGTGGCACCTTCCTGATCCTTGGACACATTCCTGAATCACTTCTCTGCTCACCCTGCGTATTCACTGGGCCTCCGTCCCCAGACATGGAGCTCCTGGAGAGGCTGGGGGACCCCATCTGGGTCAACTTTGTCTCCCCAGAAGTAGGCACGACACTCTTTACCCTTTGGCCCAGTACATATTTGCTTGTTTGAAAATAAACTAAAGCTGTTTTCCAGGAATCAGGCAGCTTTGGGGAACAGCTGAGGATGTGAAACTGAAGAGACACTGGAGTTTTCGTGCTTTTTTCTTTTTTGTAAGCGGAAGTAGCAGCAGTAACAGCCTGGAAGGGTTCAGAAGGTCAGGAAAAGCACAGCTTGAGATCCTAGCTGCTTTGCAAGGCCCGTTCACTTTTCCACATCCCCTGTAGCCGAGTTCAAGGCTCGGTGTCATTTCCTCAGATTTATCCTTTGTTTTCCCTGCTTCGACTTCTTTAAACTCACTGCTTTTTAGCCTGTCGAGTTCCTGCAGCCAACAGGAAAGTCATGAATAGCTGTTCAAAAAAATACTCAAAACCAAACAAAAACAACCTAAGGCCTTACCCTACTGCACCTCTTCCCAGAAGCCTTCCAGGCCTAGGATTCTTGCCTGATCTCCTCTCACTCTTTTTGGTGTGAATTTTTGGTGGCTTGCCTTGGTCTGTAAATCTCTTCCCTTGGGCTGGTCTTGTTCTGCCTCTGAGCTTGCACAAGGCAAGAACCACCCTGTCCTGATCTCCATTTTAATTTCCTGGTTGGTTGAGGCCGAGGGCCCAGCTAAGTGCTGGGCACATCCTGGGGTCCCATGGTCTCGATTGGTGGGTTTTGGGAGCTCTTGCTGGTGCCCTTTCAAATCCCACTCCATTAAGAGTCTAGTTTTAAGTAGACCAGGCAAAAGCCGTTGGCTTCTTGGAAACCCACTCTTTCCAATACTGAGAACAGGGCAAGAGACTCTGCTGTTGGCCCAGGGCCCTTTCCCAGGCAGAACTGCCCAAACGTGGCTTCCTTCTTGCCTCATCTTGGCTCTCACTCACCATCTATCCATCTCGTCACTGGCAGAGACAAGGGCCACCTTCCAACCCGCCTCCAGGCCTGGGAGCCAAGCCACCACTGACCGCATGCAGCCTCTGAGCTGCTCGCTGCATTTTACCTTCACTTGGCTTTTGACAAGCCACAGAGGAGTGGACACCTAGACCTCCGTGGAGCTTGCTTCGTTCTTCATCCTTTACCAGGACCCTGAGAGGGAGAGTGGAGGGTTCTCTGCTGCTTCTCCGGCTTTGGCAAACTGGAGTTTCCTTCAGGGGTACCCCTGCCAGGAAGAGAGCGCTCTCATGACACGAGGCATGTGGGCGAGCTGGCTGACCCCTGTGTTCGATCGGAGAGTCACATGGGCTGGCACTGCCCTCCTCTGAAGCAAGCAAATCCTCACCCCCTTCCCTTCTTCCAGCTCTCCCGCAAGTGATGGCAACATTCATTCCAGGGAGTTTGATTTTGTAGCAATGGGGTTCAAAGGCTACTACCAAAATGAGGTCCAAGGAGGTGTTTGAACAGAAAGAGGCCGCTGGGCTCTCCTTTAGAACCAGGAGAGCACGAGGGCTTCTTTTTCTAACGAAGGGGGTAGGGGGTAATCTGGGGCTCTTGTTCAATCCTAGGGAGCTGGCTTTTGGGGGATGTTGGCAGAATGCCCTACATGGATGGAGACATCCAGCGGGCTGTTGCCAGTAGCTCAGTCTTAAGAGTCAGACAGCAGGCGAGCTCTCTACCATGAGCCATGTGGGACCTTCTGGGCCTTCTCTGGGCCCTCAGACCCCTGTCTACAAAATGGGCATAACCATGCTTAGCTCTTCAACTTGTGAACTAGCAGGTGCCTAATGAAGTCATTCATTTATTCATTCATTCCATAAACATTCATTCAACACAGTGTAGGTGCCGAAGGTATAGGACAGATTCTTCTCATTGAGCTAATAGATTTTGTCATTTGTGTTTATAACTTTGTGAAATGGGCAGGGCCTACATGGCCTTCTCCACTTCCCAGGTGAGGAAACGAGCTTGGAGAGATTGTGTGACTGCTCCGCGTTCCCACAGCAGGTGGTACGGGACAAGTCAGGGCTTCTTGCCTCTGCTGTCTTCGGGAGCAGGGCCCTCAGGTGTGGCTCTGGCTCTGCATCTAGACCCACGGTTCTCAGTGTTGGCTGCACACTGGAATCACCCGAGGAGGCTTAAGAACTACTGATGCCTGGGGCGCCTGGGGGGGCGCAGTCGGTTAAGCATCCGACTCTTAGTTTCCGCTCAGGTCCGGATCTCAGGGTGGTGAGATCGAGCCCCACATCAGGCTCTGCACTCTGTGTGGAGTCTACTTGGGATTCTCTCTCCCTTTACCCTATTCTGTCTGTCTGTCTCTCTCAAATAAATAAATCTTTAAAAAAAAAAACAAAAAAAACTACTGACTGACTCCTGGGTTCTACTCCCAGAGATTCTGATATCATCAATCTAGGGCGTGGCTTGGGTATCAGGATTTTTTTTAAAGCTCTCCGGGTGACCCCATGCAGCCAGGGTTGGAAAGCACAGTACAGAACCTCAAGGAGCTGGCTGCCATTCCTGAGCATGTTCTGGAGAGCCAGGTGGGCAGCAGAGCCAAGATGATGACCCCATCAGCAAATGCAGCATCCTATTCTTAGTAGAGATTAGATCACAAATAGCAACAACAGGGGCGCCTGGGTGGCTCAGTCGGTTAAGGGTCTGCCTTTGGCTCAGGTCATGATCCCAGGGTCCTAGGATCGAGCCCTGCGTCGGACTCCCTGCTCAGTGGGGAGTCTGCTTCTCTCTCTCCCCCCTTCTTGTGCTCTGTCTCTCACTCTCCCTCTCTCAAATAAATAAATAAAATCTTTTTTTTTTTTTTTTAAGATTTTATTTATTTGACAGAGACACAGTGAGAGAGGGAACAGAAGCAGGGGGAGTGGGAGAGGGAGAAGCAGGCTTCCCGCTGCGCAGGGAGCCCGATGTGGGGCTCGACCCCAGAATTCTGGGATCATGACCTGAGCCGAAGGCAGACGCCCAACGACTGAGCCACCCAGGCGCCCCAATAAATAAAATCTTTAAAAAAAAACCCAAAAAACAAAACAAAACAAAAAAACCCAAACAGCAACAACAGCAGTGGTGAATGCCCTGCACCTACACTGTTGTCCTCTGCACTAGCATCTCTGCAAGGCGGTTCCAGTGAGAAACTGACAAGCACTTCTCCAATGGTGGAGCCAGTTTGATACCTTGAATCCATGGGACCAGAGCCCTTAGCCAGCTTGGGAGTGATGCTGGACTCAGTTTCAGTTGAGGTGGCTTATTTACTGAAGAAACTCAGGAAGGTTTTATTTTTCTGTTTGCGCAGCCGTGGCTTCTGATGGGTCGTCCATATTTCTGCAGGGGCAGCATAATCACTGTTGAATCACCTTGGAGTGACTCTGTTTCCTTGTCCTTGGGGAAAGGATGAACGATTGGGTCAACCACAGCATTTCTTTCGATGGTTATAGGTTTGATCTGTGTTCAGGTTCTCCAGACCCTGAGCTGTCCTGATTGACTTTTGGTCAAGGAAGCAATCCTGTCTCCAGACTCTCATGGCTTGATGGGCTCAACTGGGCTGTCTGGCCACTGTCGCTCTAGCAAATGGTAGACCTGCAGCTTCAGCCAAGGTTATCCATCTCAAAACCAAGGGCCTGTTTTCCTCTCCCCGGGAATCCCACCTTTTGGCTGGGCCCCCAGGTGCTTCCAGGCCTTCCCCCACTCCCTCCCCCTCAGGACCACAGGGCCCAAGGTGAGGTGAGGCAGGATCTGGGGGTGTTATCTGAGCTGGCCCTTTGGAGGGAAGGCAGCGACTATAAAGGGTTCTTCTCTTTTCCGTCTCTAGCCCTGGAGCAGCTGTTAACAGAGCTGGATGACTTCCTCAAGATTCTCGACCAGGAGAACCTGAGCAGCACAGCTGTGGTGAAGAAGAGCAGCCTGGCTGAGCTCCTCCGGCTTTACACCAAAAGCAGCAGTAAGTGTGGCCCGGGGGCCTCAGAGAGGTCCGCATGGGAACAGAAAGATAGTCACGCTCGGGCTGCCACAACAAAGTCCCCCCGACGCGGTGGCTTAAAGAATAGAAATTTGTTTTCTCAGTGTTCTGGAGGCCAGAAATCTGAGATCAAGGCTTTGGGCAGGGTGGCTTCCTTCAGGGGCCTCCCTCTCTGGCTATAGATGGCTGCCTTCTGTCTGGGTCTTCACACCATCTTCCCTCTGTGTGCGTGTCCACATCTCCTCCTCGTACAAGAATACCGGTCATGTTGGATCGGGGCCCACCCTGGTGGCCTCCTTTAATGTTGATTACCTCCTTAATGACCCTTTCTCCTACCAGAGTCACATTCTGAGGTATCCAGGGCGGGGACTTCGTAGATGAATTTGGGCGGTGGGGGAGGGGAACGCAGCTCATCCCATCACGATAGTGCAGGAGTGATGTGACCTGGATGCGAGCCCCAGACATCTCTGAACACTCAGCACGGCAGCCCTGAGTGTGGTTTTAAAGTGTTTTCGAAGCACTTTTCCTTACTCGTTCAAAGGAGAGAAGGGCTAGTAAACAGTTCGAATAAGAGCCAACGCTTAATTGAGCATTTCCTACCTGCACGCGTATTAACTTGTTTCATCTTCGAGTCACCCCTGAGGTTGGTGCTCTTGTTACAGATTACAGATGAGGTCTGGAGAGCTGAAATCACTTGCCCCGTGGCCCAAAGGAAAACGTAGTTTTAAAGCTTGTAGCTCACAGAACTCTTGAGTGCATAGGGGTTTTTTTTCCCTATCCTTATTGAGGGAGATTTTATACACACTCAAGTACATAGATCTTAAGCATTCAATTCAGTGAGTTTTGACAGTAGTAGACACCTGTGTACCTACCACCCAAAACAAGACAGAGAACGTTTTTATCATTCCAGAAAATTCTTTCTTGCCCCTTCCCAGCAAATTCCTCCCCGCCCCCACCCCCACCCCAAGGTAACCATTGTTCTGATTTCTCCCACCATGCATGCGTGGTGTTCACGGGTTTGGGCTGTGACGAGTAATAAGGCTGCCTTGAACGTCCTTGCACAAGCCTTCTTGCGGGCATATGGTTCCATTTCCAGTACACTCAGATTTTCTTTTTTAAAAAAAGCCTTCTTGTGAAGTCCTGACAGTTTAGTTGAGTCTATTTTTATGTCGGATGTCTGAGAACTGGAAGTGATATTTTGGGACAGTGAGGGACCATAAGAGGGCATTCGATCCCTCTGCCTGGCGGCAGGAGCAGCTAAAATGCATCCCGAGGAGGGAAGTCGGCCGTCTGCAGCCCTTGCCGCCAGGAAACTCTCCCTCACGTCCAACCTGGACCCACCGTGCTACGTTTCAGGGTCGCTTTTCCTTTTCTTTGTTCCCTTTGAAACTAGTTTTTATTCTCTGAGTGAGACAGAAGTCCTAACGCTGAGGCATGTGCCGTCTGCCTGGCAGCCTTGTCTTCTGCGGGACGAGCTGGCTCTCTTAGCCTTCCGTGAGAGGCATTTTCCTGGAGCCCATTTGGGGCCTTTGCCGTTCCCCCGGCCACCCTGGGGTTCCCAGGCTCCTCCCGGCTCCGTGGCTGGTCAGCAGCGCATCAGAGGTGGGAAGGCTAGGTGGGAAATGCACATGACCAAGCGGGTGAGTCAGAGATGAGTCACCCCGAGGCAGGATCTATGAGTCCAACTCTTTAAGAAGCACACTCCCCGACCGACCGTTTGGATGTGCTCCGACTTGGGATGTTTAATGCTAGACAACACCTCCATTGGGAACTGGAAGACCCATGGGATGGGCTCCGACCCCTGGTTCTTGGTTCTGATCACTCTCTCTGGGCCCCCTGGGTGGGGTCCCTCTTTGGGTTCCTGTGCTGGGTAGCTTCCTGTAGGATGAGCTTTGTTTCACCCCAGATCTTTGCATGTTCTGCGCTGATAAAGTCGGGCCCTCCCCCCACCCTCGGCGTCCGCGGCTTGCAGGAGGCGCCCCCACGTGAATTGCCCACAGTGCACCACTCAGACCACCGGAAGTGCGTGCACAGCCTTACCGAGACCCGTGGCTGCCCCTCCTGTTCTCAAGGCTGGTGTCCATTCTGGTCCTCTCCGTGCTCCCTTTGCCAGCACAGTGCTTAAAGCAGCAGCTGACAGCTTTTGTGCACATCCTCTGTCCTGGCACGGGGCCTAACGTAGGAGGCGGATGATGCCACCTAGTTCCCATCCCAAGTCAGCGAGAGAGATGTTGTCCTCATCTTCTCAACAAGAGCGTGGAAGATTTGGAGAGTCGCTTCTTCAAGGCACACGGCTGTGAGTGGCAAAGCCAGGGCTCGGGCGTGGGCAGGCGGCCCTCACCGCTCTACCCCCCTCATCACCCCGCGTTCCAGATTCACCTGCACCAGCAGTAATTGCGCTACCCAGGACAGAATCCGAAGCCCCCCTGAAATCAAAGCATTTGTCTTCCTTCTCAGTCTCCCAGGCCCGTCTTCCTGTCTATGTTCCAGAAAATTAGCTCAGCTTGATGGGACTTGTAGGTGGAGGCAGGCTGATCATTTTGAGATAGCCTGTGGTCTACATTGGCTGAGCTGTTGTTTACTCCCACACATTTTGGGCAGAGTATGAGAGAGAGGGTGTGTGTATGTGTGTTTACCCTTTTCAAATTGTCCATTTGGGTTTTCTGATCTTTTATTGTATGAGCGTAACGAGAATTTTCTATTCTCTTTGCCTTTCATCTGGATGGTGAGGTCAAGGCAGGGTTTGAGGTTTGTTTATCAGGAGCCTGTTATTTGTTCCCTGTTTTCACCTGAGAGGGCCGTGGGTCTCCCAGTGCCCTGCTCAGAGACTCTGGGAAAGTGTCGGCGGGGGGGAGGGGTGCCCCTCGGATGGGAAAAGCTGCTGATGTTCTGTCTATCCAGCTGTAGCAAAGAGGGTCCCTGTCCCTCGTCCCTACTCCTCATCCAGTTCTCTGGGAAAGACCACGCCCTGCACACAAGGGTCATTACCCAGGAGCCACACGCTTACTCAGAGCACGCTGAGCTCTCCTTTCTAACCATACCTGTGCTGTTATTCCCCACATGCTTGTGTTAACTATCCCATGGGCGTCTGTGTCCCCCACCAATGTTGGGCTGATAAAGGTAGAGACAGTGTCTTCTATTTCGTTCTGTGCTGTATCCCCAGCACCTCCCATAGTGCCGGGTGCTCAGTGCACTTCTGAAAATGAATAAAAGAATGATAGAAAATTCTCCAACCCAAGGCTACTCCTTCCCAGACACGGGACAGCTCAGCAGTCTCCCATTATAGGGCCAAGTTCACTGGGCATTTCCCAGGATTGCAGACGGTTCTGGGAGCCTCTTACTTACCAACCTAGATGGTCCTGAAGTAGCACCCTGAGAATCAAAGCCTGACCAACCACAGCCTGCAGCAGAGTGCCCAAGGCGGGAATCGCAGCCTTGGGAAGTGGCTGGTGGTGCTCATTTTCTCTGCAATTTACAAGCTGCCGTCTTGGGGAGGAAGCACCTGCCCAAAATCTAACAGTTAAAACAATGACAATAATATCTTGTCTTTTTCTTTTTCCTTTTTACAGGAGCGTGGGCTTAGTCAACAGTAAGAAAAAAATAAATGAACATAAGATGAACATTGTGCTATTACATTCCTTCAGTTCCTATTTTGATCTTTATCGGCATCATCTGAATATTTTTATGTAGTCGTGGTTTGCCTCTGTATTCGGCTTTACGTTATTTTTACATTTAGAATTGCTGCCTGTGCACATTTCCATGTGCTGACAGTTCCCCTACTTTTTCTTCTTTTGCTATTCTGAAACATGATTCAATTGTAAGTCTTAGATATCTCTGTAATAGTGGACATAGAGCTACTTTGTTATTTTTCACAGTTCGGTAGTATCCACGGATGGATGAACAGTGATTAGTGGCATTAGGTTTTGTAATTAAAAAAAAAAAAAACCTTATACGGGGCACCTGGATAGCTCAGCTGATTGGGCATCTGCCTTCAGCTCAGGTCATGATCTCCGGGTCCTGGGATCGAGCCCCACGTCCGGCTCCCTGCTCAGCAGGGAGTCTGTTTCTCCCTCTCCCTCTGCCCCACCCCCTCACTCATGCTCTCTGTCCTTCTCTCTCAAATAAATAAAATCTTTAAAAAAAAAAAACCTCATACAACCTTACAATAAACATCCTCAAAATTTTGTTTACAAAATTTTATCTTTATCTTTAGGACAGATTTCTGGCAGTGGAAATGATGGGTTAAAGACGATGAACACTTGAAAAAAAAAAAAGAATATGAACACTTAAATTATCCTCCAAAATCTCTTCCAAGTTTATCTTTAGGACAAATTTCTGGCAGTGGAAATGCTGGGTTAAAGACGATGAACACTTGGAAAAAAGAAAAAAAGAATATGAACACTTAAATTATCCTCCAAAATCTCTTCCAAAATGTCTGTGCCAATTTACACACTCTCTAGTAATCCATCTATTTTTAAAGGTGACTGTTGTTATACATGTTGATGTGTGATGTTTTTTTCAACTTTTCCCATTATCGAGCCTTTGGGCCATTCCCCATGGTTTAGGCTGTCATTTTTAATCTTTGTTAGTTATCGGGTTAACTTTTCCAAGTTCCTTAATATTTGAGTTTTGTACCCTTGGAAACTTAAGAGTTTGGTAAAAACAGGCAATGTGCATCACAGTTGTTTCCCATGCTAGGCAGACAAGGCATGTTTTGCTGTTTTGCTCAGAATTACACGATTAATGGCAGAGCTTGCTGCCCGCCCCTGCAGGGCACTCTTCTTGTGTGCTCTCTGGAGGAGGTACTGACCCGGCCCCTCTGGCTCTCACTCAGTGGAAGGGTACCAGTTGTAGTTACTACATTAGACCTCATAGTTCCCTCCCATGGACTGCTGCAGGATGAGGTGATGTTGCTGACGGGTCCTGGCAGGGCCAGGCACTGGGGTGGTGATCCCGCAGGCTGAGGGCAGAAGACCCCTCTGGCTGTGTCCTCCCCGTGTTCTTCTGGGTTTTCAGGGCTCTGTTTTTGCAGGCCTTTGGGCTGGAGGCTGGGTGGTCTGTGGCACAGGTCTGACACTGAACTGCCTCCTTTACCCGGGTTTGAATGGGTCCCCTCGCTGGGTAACAGTCTCCAACCAGTGGAGCCACATGTTTCTAGGAAGTGCAAATTAAGGGGCAAAAAAAGAAATGCAGGAGGATTTCTAAGAGGAGGAGCATTAGGATGAGCTTCCTCTGCAGTCTTCTGAAGAAACGGTCTTTGGGGCCTAAGAAACTGAGCAGTGTTGGGAGACTAACATTTCTCTGCCCAGACAGGTGC
The DNA here is from genome assembly GCF_004348235.1 of Phoca vitulina. Classification (NCBI taxonomy): domain Eukaryota; kingdom Metazoa; phylum Chordata; class Mammalia; order Carnivora; family Phocidae; genus Phoca; species Phoca vitulina. Next base: position 11,461,965 of record NW_022589731.1, on the reverse strand, counting down.
TGGAAAGGTAGCCTACACAGAAATGATTTTAGGGGTGTGTGGGTGGCTCAGTCGGTTAAGTGTCTGCCTTTGGCTCAGGTCACGATCCCAGGGTCCTGGGATCGAGCCCCGTGTTGGGCTCCCGGCTCAGTGGGGAGTCTGCTTCTCCCTCTCCCTCCGCCCCTAACCCTGCTTGTGCATGCTCTCTCTCTCTCTCTGTCTCTCTTTCTGTCAAATGAATAAATAAAATCTTAAAAAAAAAAAAAAGATTTTAAAAGAGGGAAGGGCTATGCTGCTGTAAGGTGCAATCTACAGGGTAGAGCAGGTGCCAGGCAGGGCTCCACTTTCAATTCCCAGCACACTCACCCCTCCAAACCCAGAGCCCACGATGTGGGGGTCTCAGGCCCCCACAATGGCATGGGAACTAAATTTCCAGATCCTCAGTGTGACCTACCTTACAGAGACATCACTCTGATGAGCCCAAGCAAGTAACTCAGACTAGGGTGAGAATGATGGATATGAAATATTTTACAATTTATTTTCTTTTTTCTTTTTTTTTTAAAGATTTCTTTATTTAGGGGCACCTGGGTGGCTCAGATGGTTAAGCACCTGCCTTCGACTCAGGTCGTGATCTCCAGGTCCTGGAATCAAGCCCCACGTGGGGCTTCCGGCTCAGCAGGGAGTCTGCTTCTCCCTCTGCCTCTGCTCGTGTTCTCTCTCTCTCTCTCTCAGATGAATAAATAAAATCGCCAGAAATATTTTACAATTTAAGTGAAATGCTAGGAAATGTAGAGAAATCTGCTTGGTGGAATATGGGGCAGATCTTCGAGGTGCGGGTGCCTTTCCAGTTAAGACTTTTAATCCTGAAGCTATCCTTCTGTACCTATCTTTTCCCTCGCCCTCCCCCCCCCCCCCCCACCCCCAAGTTAGGAAACTAACAGTCAGCAACTTGGCATTTCTGTTTTTGGAAATTTGTCAACTCTATAATGGACTCTTTCAGTCAAGTCAAAATGTATGCTTTTACTGGAACCCTGGCTAATGACAGTGTCTCGGGGGACACTGTTTCTCTCTAGAAACCATTTCCCATTGTGGAATCACGTGAAACCTTTGTCTTCCAACCTCCCCCTGCAGGTTCTGACGAGGAGTACATTTATATGAACAAAGTGACCGTCAACAAGCAACAGAATGCGGAGTCCCAAGACAAAGGTACAGGCGAGCCCTGCTGAAGGCTCGGCCAGCTTCTGGGAGGGGCGGGCATCAGCTTTGGTCCCATCCCCCACCGCCCTTCCTCCCAGCCAGCACCAGACAGCCCAGTGGAGTTATTTCTGGCACTCACATTTTGGTTGATAGTATTTTGGGTTGATGTATTTTGGGATATTTCATCAAGCCACCTCCTTGCCTCTTAAAGGTCTCATGTCCCCTTCGTGGATAAGGAATCTGGCCCTAAAGTCTCTCCGCTTTCCCCAGCATCATCCCGGCAGTAGGAAATCATAGTCAGATGTTCTAGGGAAACAGCTGTTGTATGGTGCTGATTCCACGCCCCAGCTTTATATCTTTTGATAGAAGTCTGGATTTTATGTGTGTCGGTGGGGGGTGGGGGGCGGTAATAGAGGATGGAAATGCTGATGTTAGCACCTGCCTTAATATTCAAAAGTTTTGCTCAGCGGTGCTCTCTTGGCAGAACATTGTACCTTACATCAGAAGGACATACTGTGTCTTCCATAATGTCTTCTTCTTCTGCTCTGTTCTGCTCTCCTTTTCTCTGAAAACCTTCAGGAGTGGGTCTGGCAGGACCTCAGGGAGGCCCAGAGGTTTGCAGAGCTGCCTAGTTGCAGAGGAGAGGGATTTAGAAGCCCCATCTCCAAACTCCCCAGCCTGTGGCCAAAATGCAGAGGCTTAGCAAGAGGTGGGGATGCAGTGCTCCAAGGCACTCGGTCCTGTTCAAGGCTTGGCTTCAGGATCCCAGCCACCAAAGCCCCGAGGCCAGATCCATCTGAGTCTGTCTGTCCTGGGGCTGGCTGGGCCGCTGGCTGAAATGGTCAGGCTCAGAAGAGCCTCCGGAGCCTTTTCCTTAAAAGCACACGGAGGGGGGCGCCTGGGTGGCTCAGTCGTTGGGCGTCTGCCTTCGGCTCGGGTCATAATCCCAGGGTCCTGGGATCGAGCCCCACATCAGGCTCTCTGCTTGGCGGGAAGCCTGCTTCTCTCTCTCCCACTCCCCCTGCTTGTGTTCCCTCTCTCGCTGTCTCTCTCTCTGTGTCAAATAAATAAATAAAATCTTAAAAAAAAAAAAGCACACGGAGGGCTGGTGGCCAAGTTGTCCAGTGGGGCTTCGGCACCTCCCGTTCCACTGCCAAGCCTGGGACCCAGCAGAAGTGACCCAATGCAAGCTGCCCCTGTGCCCAGGGTCGTTTGTCTTCTGGGGAAACTGGGATGGAAGGAGCTGGAATCACAGGGTCGGTGCTGGGCGCTGCTCAATGTAACGACCACAGGGCAGCTTCTCCGCTCGCTAATGCTCCGCGGCTGGGCCATTTTTGGCACAGGGCAGGTGGAAGAGAGGGTGCGGAGCCTGCCAGAAACCCCAAACCCGTTCCTTCTGAGGAATCTGCCCATGGCTGAGGCACCACATGCACCCTATTCTGGGAGGGAAAACCACATTGGATTTTCCCTGGGACCGCCCGCCTGGGTAATTAACACCTGCTCAAATAGATCTCATGGCCCATGTGACCAGACATTCCGGGATCATGGGCCCTGCTGTGAGGCTGGGCACCCCTCACCGAAGCTTTCTCTTGTTTGCTGCCCACAGCAGCCGAGGAGCAGAACCCACTGACCAACGGGGAGCCTGGCCAGCACTCTTCGGCCCCTCAGAAGAGTCTTCCAGACCTCCCGCCACCCAAGATTGTAAGTGTTCATCCGAGACCCCTGATTTCCTGACTGGGGCCCCTGTGAACTTCCAGTTGTTTTCACAGGAGTCAGTCCCCCAAGTAGCTGGCATTTTCTGAGCACCTAGTGTGTGCAGGACATGGGGCAAGGCACTGGGAGAGAGAGAACAAAAGGATGCCTGCCTGCAGGTGACATCTTTGCCCAGGGCCACAGTACTCAGGATACTAAGGCTAATGGGAGTGGGAGATGCAGGGAGTTAGCAGCCTTCATCAAATGCCGCCATGTGTTGGAGGCTACCAAGGTCTATCCAGCACCATGTGAGGGGGGCCATGTCTAGCTGTGGTCGCCAGCTCAGGCCACAGTGAACTTCTAGAAATGTAAATCATATCACCTTGCACTTCCTGCTTCAAACCGGCCAAAGGCTTTCCTTGAACTTAGGGGAAAAAATCCGTGTTCCTTAACCCAGCCCCACAGCCTACACGGTCTATACAGCCTGGCCCAGCTGCATCTCCAGACTCAGTGCACCTGCTCTTCACTGGCCTCCTGTTCCTGGATTGGACTGCATGGTCGGTGTTGCCTCAGGGACTTGGTGCTTTCTGGACCCTGGCTCTCCCGTGGCTGCCACCTCCTCACCTCTCAGACTGACAGGCTTTCCTTGACCTACCGCACGAGACATCACACCTCTGTCCCTACCCCAGTTACCGTCCGCCCCATGGCCAATGACCCCTCCATGGCACTTGCTGCCGTCAAAACAGTCTTTGTATTATTTGCCTCCCAGACTAGATGTAAGCTTCCCAGGACAGGGAGAGTGTCTCTTGTTTACTGCTTCGTGGCCTGCGTCTGCACACGGTAGGCCATACACGTGTATTTGTTCATGGGTGGGTGGGTGGACAGAATGAATTAAGGAACCCCACAGATCTGGGTTCAGATCCCAGTTCTGACAGGTACTAGCTCTTTGACCTCGAGCAAGTCATTTAAGGTCTCTGGCCCTTTGTTTCCTGGTGTTTAAAAGACTGTGAATCTGTCTCCTGAGATGGTCTTATTTGACAGGCGAAGGCTATGCATGGCGTGCTCGGTCAGCATTCAGGGAGGTGGGCAGCCGTGTTTATATTTAATGGGTGAGGAAACCACGAATCAGCAGGTTTATAGCGTGTGAATGTTGCACACACAGAAGTGCCAGAACCAGAATTTGAACCCAAGTTCTTTCCTGTCTAGAACCTGGTCGGGGAGGTTTCCTGAGAGGTACGAGGCGAGAAATGGGAAGGATCTCTATAGGTAGCAGGGTCCTGGGGTCAAGAAGTGGGGAGGGTTTCTATGGGCAGCAGAGTCCTGGGTTCAGCTCCAGCTCCTAGATTGCCATCCAGGGGCAGATCTGTGGGCTCAGGTCCCTGCCGAGGGCATCCCGACCCCAGCCTGGCCCCCTCCGTCCATGCCTCCCTGAAGGTGGCAGGGCTCCTCGGGCTGCTCTCACAGCTGGTAGGCAGTTCGGGAATGCTGGGACAGTTGGCACAGTATCCCACTGCATGAAGGCCTCCTGCTGGGGGACAGTTGGCAGAGACGCTTCATCTCAGGCTGGGTGAGCCTTGGTGGCCTGAGCCTGAAGCCCTGGTGTCCCCACTATGCTGACGCCCGAGCAGCGAGCAGCTAGCCGCCCTGGTGCACACAAACATGGTCCTCCCCACCATGTGTCTAGAGGTGTGACATTTGTCACTTTTTCATATTAAGAACCAGAGGCTCAGTTAAAAGAGCCGACCAAGGGCCCGCCTCTGGAACGGAGCAGGGCCAAGTTCTGAATGCAGGTTCTTGGTCTCCAGGCCCTTCTGCGGCCTGCCTGCCGGAAGCACTTCTTTGCAGCAGAGTGAAGGTATCTGTTCTGTTCTCCCAGTTGCAGGCTCCCCTCACTTTCAGCCCCAGGACTGGGGAGAGGGGGTGTGGCCCCTCCAGGCCAGACCCGTAGCTGCCACGCTACCCAGTGGGTGATGCTATGGTTTTTCTGGTGTGTCTCAGGTGCTGCTGGCTGGGTGTGGGGAGGGGAGGTGGCTGCTCTGAGCTGGAACTTTCCTCTCCGGAATTCAGCATCTGATTCTGATCAGGGCCTTCAGCTCTTGGGCAGCAGAAGCATCGCCGCCTACCATAACCCACCTGGGGCAGCAGCTTCTGGGCCACCACCTGCTGCAGGAGGCTCCCACCAGGCCAGGGTCACAGGCACCGAGTCCTGGGTGGTGCTGACTCGCTCTGGAAATCTGCACTTTGCGGACACGGTCGGGGGGCTGGGACCAGGTCCTAGTGAGCATCAGGCCGCCCTTGTCCCGGCAGCTGCTGGGACTCTGGCGCTGGCATTTCCGGCTCCTTTGTGGGTCCCTGTGGCATGGATGCGAAAGCCCCAAGGGCCCTGTGATCGGCGGCCTTCCCCTAGCACCAACTTCTTGTGTTGGCCATGACTGGGGGGCCGCTCGGGGCCCGGAGAGGCTTGTGTTGACCTCTGAGAGAAACCCAGTGCTGGAGTTGAGAGAACTGTCACCCCAAAATAACACCGCCCCAGGGGGACCTTCATACGTGAGGCAGGTGTTCCTGCGGACGCACTCCAGGCCCCGGAGGGTTCCAGCGAGGCAAGCTGATGCTGCCCTCGTCCTTCCTTGTGGGGTTTCTCTGCCGAGAAGGACAAAGGCTGCTGACCTGACTGCAGCCCTTTCTGGGTCCCTCCCAGTCCTGTTTGGGGTGCCCACCCCCACCCTAGGGGACTCCCACTGGCGGCGTGAGGAAGGCGCAGAGAGAGAGTTCTTCCCCTCCGGCATGCACACGCCTGCCCTCCCGCAGGCCTCCTCTGGCCAAGTCCGGGGGCCACGGCCATAACTCTTTAGTCCAAGCCCCCTGAGGGGCAGCGTCAGGGTGGACTGGGAAACAGCTCAGTCTCCTGGCTCTGCACGAGGAGAATCAAAGCAGGAGGGAGGGAGGGAGCGAGCGGGGCCGTGTGAGGTTGGAGCGACCTTGTAACCTCTCTTCCCGAGACAGAGAAAACCGAGCCCCTTCCCACCCTGACCCCAGAGCCTCAGGGTGCCCTGAAGCTTGTCCACACCTGAGGCCTGGCTCTGGGGTTGCTGAGGGCTGAGACAGAAGCTGGATGTCTGCCTGGGGTCCTTCGAGCCCGTGGCCGGGCCGGGAGGGTGGCCTCCGTCACAGGCTTAGGATGCCCTGATTCTCTGGTGGCTTGGGTCCCCTTCCGTCCCCTACCGAGGCAGTGGGGTAGCAGACAATGCGAGAGGCGACCAGGGCTCTGGAGCAACCTCGTGGGCGTGAGCAGTGACTCAGGCAGCTGTGTGCACAGCCAGATGCTGTGGTCCCTGTAGGAAAAGCAGATGTTCGCTGGCATTGTTTCTGCTCCTGGCTCGTGTAGCCATCTCCACCCCAGCTCCCCTTTGAGGCCCGAACATGCGTTGGCGCTGGGCTTAAGTGAGCTGCTCTATGGGGAAAGCGGCTTACTCCACACAAGGACCTTGCCATGGTCAGTCTGGGGAGCTAGGGCTGGCCGGATCTGCTCTCCCTGTCCCGAGAATGTTCCACAGTGCACACTGGGGCAGGTTGCTCATAACTGCAGAGATGCCTCAGGTCATCTGGGCTACCGCTCTCGTTCAGCTCTCATGTCTACTCTAAATCAGAATTTGCAAACTGTAGCCCCCTGGCCAAATCCACAGCCACTGCTTTTGTAAATAAAGTTTTATTGGAACAGAGCCATACTTCTCAGTTGTGTATTGTCTATGGATGCTTTTGCTCTGCAGTCCCGGAGTTGAATAGCTGAGATCAGAGACTCTAAATGGCCTGCAAATCCCTTAAGTATGTGTTATTGGCCCTTTGCAGATAAAGTTTGCAGACCTCTGGCAAATCCTGCTGAGCAGGGTGGCTTTCTTCCCTGTCCCTTCTTGTAGATTCTGAGAACCTTCTTTCCAGTTGTGAAGTCACATCTCTTCCGCCTCTTCACTTAGTGTCTCCAACCTGGATCATCACAACGATGATGACAATTAAAATAATGCTCCTTTATTCTTAACCCTGAGCAATTAGCAGTTCTCGCTCCGTGGACTTCGGAGAACAGACCATTATACCTGTGTAATTATGTGACTCTCTTCTGGATTTGGGGGGAATCGTTTTATCCTTTAACTTGACTCAAGCGCTTAGGTTTTGTCCCGGCAGCTTTGAGAGCGGAGACTGTCTTCTTTAATGAGGCTGAGCTTGGGCTTCAGCTTGGGCAACACCAAACGTCTCCTCCGTCTCCTCAGGATATAGCTGTTCTTCCTCTACCAAACATGTATGCAGGTGACCTTTTTCCCTTCACTAATACTTTTATATTTTTTAGGTTAGTAAAAATTCCTATGTATGGAATAATAGTGCTGGGCAGAGTTTAATCCTTACAGTGACCCCATGTGGCAGGTATTTCTACTCTCCCCACTTTGCAGTGGAGGAACTGAGGCTCAGAGAGGTCAAGTAAGTTGCCCAGGGTCACACAGCTTGGATGTGCCAGTGTCGGGATTCAGACCCTAGCCCTGGAGATCGGATTCCGACCACTGCCCTACACCGCCTCTTCATTTATAGGTGTTTTCTTACAGTGTCAAGCTTAGGAGACTCTCAGAAAACACTCCCTAGTGCTCTACCCCCAGATAGGACAGTAGGACCCCAGCCCAGGCTGACTGCTCACCCACCATCTCCTGGGCCAAGACCAGGGGAGCTCTCTCTGTGTAGATCCCTCAAATAAACTCATTTGCAGAGGCTGGGGTTTCTAGATCTTCCTTTCTCCTGCCAGCAGGGCAAGGAATCCTCCAAGGCCCAGAGGTCCATCTGAGCCCAGGGTCTCTCTGTTGGCTGCCTTCCTTCCATCTCCTCCCCACCCCTACCACTTTCTACTGCTTTCCTTTGAAGCCCCCCAAATGCCCCGCACAAGGACTTTCCAAAACCAGAAGTCAGAATGTATTTCAGATTTTGCCATTTCTGTTCTCTCATTATGAATATTCCCTTAGCCCTCCTTAGGGGTTGCATGACTCAGGGAGACGCCAGAGACTCGTGTGGATGGATCTTTGCACATTTATGACCTGTATATAGTAATACTCCTGCACCAATCAACTTCTTCTGTTCTCCCCTGCTATTACTCCTAAGATTAGTTTCATAGTCTAATGGAGGAATAGAGGATTTCATGCTCCATGCTTCCACATACCTGCATATATTCTTTTTTCTTCTCAAATTGTGCACATTAGCTCAGGGTCATCTTTGAGACTCAGCTCAAGGATCGTGTCCTCTAGCTGGTGAATGTTCCTCACGCCCTGCGGGTTCCCACAGAACTTTGACCTTATCTAGTAGAACACAACTCAAGATGCACTTGATGGGGAGCCTTGAAGATTCACTACCTAGTTGAATCTTCCCCAGGGCTGACTCCTGAACATCTGGATGCACCCCTCACAGCTGGGGTGCGGGAGCATCCAGTATTTGCTGACCGAACGATTGAACTTACTATGGTAAAAATTTAGGATTTAGAACCCTGGTCATCTCCCTCCATGTGCATTTCACTGCCCCTTGTCATTTTAGAAAGTACATGCTATTTAGAAGCCATTACAGCCTGACCATCTGGACCTTTCGGTGCATTCCACATCATGTACACAACGCTATTTTGTGTGTGTGGTGGGGGTTTGAATCTCATCTTGCAGACGAGAACGCTGAGACTTGGCGAGGTTAAGCAGCACACCCATGGCCCTCCACTGGAAGCAAACCAATGGACGTGGTGGCCAGTGGGAGCCGTGGCATTCCATGGTCTCCCTCCCGGCCGGCTTGAAGTCCAGCTTGGCATTTTTTTTTTTTTCTTCTAGACTCCCCTCCTTCCACCCAAAGGGTTAATTCCAAGTCGTTCCCAGTGAATCCAACTGAAAATGTTTATTTGTTCATACCACAGATTCCAGAACGGAAACAGCTCTCCATCCCAAAGATCGAGTCTCCAGAGGGTTACTATGAAGAGGCTGAGCCGTACGACACATCCCTCAATGGTACATCCGGGGCCAGGGCTGGGGCTCAGATGGGGACCACCACTGCCTGCACAGAAGCCAGTGCTGGACGCAGAAGGTGGCCTGGGCTGCCGTTTCCAGAGAGCGTGGCCTGAATCGAGAACTGGCCACAGAGCCCTGGGCCTCTGCTCTGGTGGGGAGCTGAGCCGTACCGCAGACCCAGGCTGCCTGTAAGGAGGGGCTTGGGATGGTCCACAGTGAGCTGCTTTACTGTGTCTGAGGCTTTCGGTCTTCCCACCCGGATGGTGCTGGATTCAGCACAGAAATGTGTTGGAGGAGAGGTGTGTTGGCCCAGGGGCACTTGGAAGCAAGGGGAATGTGGTCAGGCTGAGCTAGAGCCCTTTCCAGGGTGGCTTTCATTGGACTCGTAGTTAACTGTGCTCACGCTGTATGCCAAGCATGCTTCTAGGAGTCAGGAACTCAGCAGAGCTTGAGAGAGTCCAGAGTCGCAGCCCTTAGACTCTGTGAGGAAAGACAGACAACGAATAAACCTAGGTCATGTCAGGGGATGAGACAGTGTTAGGATGGAAAACACGGGGGCTGGGTTGGGGTGGGAGAGGGTGTTATTTTAGGTAGGGAGGGGCTCTCTGCTAGCACGACCTTGAGCTGATTCCTGAATGAAGTGGGCAGTGGGGGAGGGCAGAGACCTGCAGGAAGAACGTTCTAGACTGCGCAGCACATGCAGAGCTCCTGAAGCAGGAGGGTGCTCGGCGTGCTTTGGGAGCAGCGAGGAGGCCAGTGGGGCTGGAGCGAGGAGAGAGACAAGAGGTGGGGACAAAGGAGTCAGCTACAGGCCACAAGAAGGACTTTGGCTTCTCTCTGGCAAGACCGTAAGCCATTGGGGGGTTACTTAGTGACTGACCCAACTTTGGCATTCGGTGCTGCAGGGGCAGGGCTCACGCTGGACCCCTCTGTCCTCGGCCAGTGGTGCTCAGCCTGGGCTAGTCAGATCAGAAAGGCTCTTGGGGTAGGGATTCGATAGCGCAGAAAGGCCCCACAAATTCTGGAAGAGAGAGAGTGTTGTGGCCTACGCACCCAGGCAGCTGGACTCTGATCCTCTCACTCTGCCCTCCTCACCTCCATCAGCTTCCTTCCTTGCTACGTGAAGGGTCTTTGAAAGCATAAAGCAGATTGCAGATGTAAGAGGCAGGGGTCTTCGGTGGTAGGAATGAACTTGGCTGAAGAGGGTGTTGCCTGCTCTGTAAAGAGCAGGACCAGAGATCACAGGGGACCAGTCCCTTGGAGCCACGTCGGATCCTTCTCTTTCTTCACACTTTACCTACTGCCTCCGGTCGCAGGAACTGTGTGGGAGGTGAGGGCCTGTTTGGGTTGAGGTTATTTTTTTCTGAGAGGCTGGCTTTGTGGGCTTGAACCCGCTGAGCGTGTGGGATGTTGCCGAGTCACCGGCGGGGCCGTGATTGCAGACCAAAGCCGAGGGTGCGGCGCTGCTGTCTGGATGCGTCTGGAAGCGTCTGGAAGGTGGAGGCTGTGAGTCACCACGGCGGGTACCTCCGTGCGTCTTAGACCCTGCTCTCCCGGGTGTGGCCCGTGCCAGCCGGGGCCTGCATCCCAGACGCTCCCGGGGGCCTGTTTTTGGGGCAGGCGCTTCATCTCGTTGTGAACAAGTGGGCTCGAGCTTCTCGGTGTTTGTCTCGGCCGAGAATTCGTGTTGGTTTTAGCCAGGCCTGGGGCGCCACTGTGAGGACAGACTGCAGCCGGCAAGATGGGTAGGAAGCCGTCGGCTGCCTTTCGTCTCCTGCCAGGACAAGGACCGAGGACGACCCGAGACTTGGTCCCACGTGCCACCAAGGGAGGGCTTCACCCGCGTTATCAGCTGGCCTGCCCCTAGTTCCTGCTTGTCGCCCCTAGGGCTGTCTGAGCAGGGAGACAGACAGGTCATGGCAGGCGGAATGGCCGTCGGCCACCAGCGATTTGTAGACTTCCCACAGGAGACCAGTCGCCTGGGTGCTTGTCCTGCTTTCTCAGCGCCGTCCCCGCACTGCTCTCAAGGGTCAGGCCCCTCTCTCCGAGTGAGAGTTTAATCAGCGCCCTGGTGGCCTGTGCAGATGGGAGGGCTGGTCCTGCTTGCACGAGAGGTCAGCTACTCGGCCATGAGGTCTCGTGCTGGGGTCATGGCAGCTCCTGGAACAAATAACCCCCCTTGCAGTGTACAGCGACACGACACGAATCTCTGTCTCACGAACAGCGTGGGTATTACTGGTCCAGTAGGGAGTTTAGGCTCCTTCCAGTGTGGGCTCGGCCACCCTGTAAGGCCACAGAATCCTCTGCAGAGAGTGAGCAGAGAACCCCCGTGTGCTTCTTAAAAGTACAGCCTGAAGTGACTTTCACCCACGTTGTGTTGGCGACGAGTAGTTACATGGTCATCTCTGGAGGGGAAGGGGCTGGGGAAAGATGTCCTTGATGGGGCTGGGGCCTGTCCTGAGAAGCCCATGCTTCCGGTGGACAGGTAGCCATGTGACCACATCTGGGTCGCTCTGTGTCTCTCTCTGCACTTGGGTCTGTCCCTCTCTTCATCTTGTCTCTCTCCATCTTGCCTTTCTCTGTGCTTCTGGATCTCACACAGGTCATTCTGGCGGATTTTCCCCCACTGGAGTCCCCAGATGGGTGCAGGTGCCTGAAGGAGTCATTTACGCCACGATCACCTTGGGTACTGCTTGTCCCCAGAGCTGGAATGCCGGTGATTCTGTGCCTGCTGCCGGGCTCTCAGAGCTCGGATGCATGCCCCGAGGGCGGCCTCTGACCTCTTCCCCGCCTTGTGCATGGGTCCTGCATGTGCACGCCGTGTATCACCCTTCCAGAAGGAGAGCCTCACTCTGCCTTCCACAGACCCCTCCAGCGGCATCCGAATGCACGGGCAAAGGACCAGGGCGCTGCACGGTGGTTCTGCCCTGTGTTCCCAAAGACCTCCAGCAGCACACGGTGGGGGGCGGTCCGCCCAGGGACGCAGAAAGGGGATGGAATTACCTGAGCCTCCTGCCTTTCACTCCTCTTCATCCTGTCACCCCTGGAAGCCACGTGTCTGTCCTACATTCATGGCCCTGCTATGATGGCTCTTAGAGATAAATGATAAAATGACAATACATTCGCCCAAGCTTCCCCTAAGCTACTCCAGGTAGTCTGAGGTACTGTGATTTGCTGGTTCTTCTCGGCTTCCCCATAGCCCCCTGGAGGTGGATGGGCAGGTGTTAGAATTCTCCACGGACCAACCCCAGAAGCACAGACAGTGGAGGGATTTGGCCAACTTCTTCCTGCTAAACTCTGTGACCTCCCTCTATTAATTTTTGTTGCAGAAGGAGGCATCCCGATGGTATAGACTATACCATACTGACAGGACTTTAGTTTTTTAATAAAATCCCCCTGCTCCTATCACCGGATCAGATCAGCTCTCTTGAGTCGGTCCTGTTGCCTCTCGGCACCAATCCTTCCGCACGTAGAATTTTAATTGTGCCTCCTCACTTACCATCGTATTTTTTGAGCTACAGACTAGTGTTCAGAGTTCCCAGGGATGGTGGTTGCGCGGCCTGCTCCGAAGCGGGTGCATCACACTTTTCCCGCTCTCCTGCCGCTGACTGTAAATGGCTCTGGAATGAATATCTTGACGCATGTAACCTCCCCCCTCCCTTCTCTGGTTTCCTAGGATCGACTCCCAGGACTGGGGTAATTGGGTCAAAGGGTTTGGGTGTTTCTAAGGCTCTGGCAGCAACGGGCTGCCAGAGTGTTTTCTGAGAGGCGTGTGTGCATTTCCGTTGCTACCGGCAACGGGAGAGTTCGGGTCTCCCATTGGCTACGCCCCTCCTCCCCATCTTTGCTTATTTTGTGGGTGTGAGATTAGGAGCTTGCACAACTTTTCTGTTAAGCTGAGAAGGGGAGCAGTACCACACTGCTGTTAGAGAAAGCTGGTTGTTAGACGTAGTAAAACCCATTTTCATTGGCCCTGTAGCTGGATAACCGTGGCAGTGGCCTTGTTCTGCTGTTCTGTATTCTAAGTCAAATGTGGTCTGTCTTCCTAGTGCACCGAGTAGAAGGGGCTTCCGCAGAAGGGAAGGCTAAGGGCCCATGGGCTGACTTTTTTCTGAAGGGGATTGGAGGGGAGGTTAGAGGAGGTACATTCACCCTGGCTCCAGAGGACGACAGAACGAGTTTGAAGTTACAGGGAAGTAGATGGTGGCCTGACTTCCCAGTCATTGAAGGAAGTAGCCAGTGGCCAGTAGGTAGTGAGCTCCCCATCCAGAGGGAATTCAAGCGGAGGCTGAAGCAGCAGCAAGGTTCCCACAGACAGGATTCCTGTGTTGAGCCAGGGGTGTTGGACCAGAGGTCCTGAGGTTCTCTTTTCTCCATGTTCTGCTTTTTGGGGTTTTACTGATTTACCTTTTTTCTTCACCTAGTTTTGCTTGGGCTTGAATAACAGAATGGGGCCTGGAGAACAGAGTGACTCTCACAGGGTACGGTGGCGGGGGGGCGGCAGGGAACAGAAACTGAGGCACGGGGAGCGTGCACAGAACTGAACACGGTTTGTGCTTGGTGAGCTTTGGGATCCTCTTGAACAGAACAAATGCATGGGGTTGGCTGGTCGCCAGAGGTGGAGGAAGCGTCGGAGGCGGAAACCAGCACAAGGGGCTGTCGGTGTTGGGAGGTGTGCAGGGGGAGGGAGAGCGAGCGGAGTCTGGAGTGGGTTGGGACAAGGGCTGTGACCAAGGCGGACGGCCGCCTTCCCCTCAGAGCCATTTCCTGCTGTGGTTTATCCCACCCTAAGAAACTGCAGCCCCTCCTTTGGGGACAAAACCAGGGACAGAGGCGGCCCCACCGTCAGGGGCCTGCCACATGCCCAGCTCGGGCTCGCACGGCGGCCCTTCCGCTGGCCCCTTAGAATGCCTGGGTGCCAGGCTCCCGCCACTGCTAAATCCCTCAGGTGAGGATACGGAGGCCCCCAGGCGGGACGGTTACCTGTGGGCAGTGTCTTGTCAGAGGTTTCTCTGGAGCCTGGGATGACAGATTTGAGCAGGAAAAGGGAGAGACTCCTGGTTTGGGTGATTTGTGTCTGTGGCCAGGAAGGGCATCCAAGAAGCTTCACTAAAGGGGCTTGGGGGCCGGGCCTGCCCAGGTCTGTGGCTGGTGGCTGTCAGGCTGGTTCAAGGGCACAGAGAGCCGAGGGGGGGTGGATTGTGGCCTGGAGGCCCCTGGCTGCCCTTCCTCCTGGACCAAGGTTCCCCCGCCCAGCGGGGCCCTGACCGCGTGGGTCTTCCTTGCAGAGGACGGAGAGGCTGTGAGCAGCTCCTACGAGTCCTACGATGAAGAGGAAAACAGCAAGGGCAAGTCGGCGCCGTACCAGTGGCCCTCGCCTGAGGCCAGCATCGAGCTGATGCGCGATGCCCGCATCTGTGCCTTCCTGTGGCGTAAGAAGTGGCTGGGGCAGTGGGCCAAGCAGCTCTGCGTCATCAAGGACACCAGGCTCCTGGTCAGTTGGGCTCCTGTGGTGGTCCCGTCTTCTCTTTCTTGGGGGTGGGAGGGTCGGGGAGATGGACCCTGATACCAGGCAGTTGGAGCCTTTTCTCTCTGGAGGCTTTCTCTCCTCCCTAACCTGAAATCGTGTGCAGGGTGTCTTGTGCGGGGGTAAATGTGCTTCTTCACTAAGAAAGTCTAATGGTTTTCATAGGACTCTGCAAGGGGGCTGGGATCACCACCCCCGGCCCCCAGTCCGGCTGCATAGACGCGGTTTCCGGGGATCTTGCCCCCTGGTCGGAGGGCTCATTCTTCCTCACATGCCAACCTCTGGCCGTTTGGGGCAGAGCCTGCTGCCCGGTCAGGACACCCCCGGCCCCGGTTCTGGCCGCTGCATTCACCTGTTGCAGTGTTGGAATCCGAGGCATTGTCTCAGAAGTCACGGTATTCTGGATCACTGATTAGAAAGCAAAACCCATAAAGGAAACGGAAGATATTACTCTGACCACAGCCCTATTTCCTGTTATTCTAAATTACAATTCAGTTTTATGTCCTAACTTGAAGTTCCTTGGAATCATTATGAGCACGCTTTCTTCCCAGGTCACATCGTGCTCTGCTCTGCGCAGATATTCTTTCTGGGAATCCTGTTCTGCAGCCCTGTGAGGGCCCCCTTTAGACCCGTGACAAACAGGGGCCAAGTATTTTGTCTGGGAGGGGAAGCAGGTCCCCTTCTTTTTTTTGCTACAATTCATCTTCCTAACTAAGCAGCTAATGAGCTTGGCCTTCGTTCCCTCCGCACCCCTTCCTGAGGGTGGTAAGCGAGAAACACACACAGGGGGGTCTCGGGGGGTCCTGCTGTGCCGCTGACCCATCTCTGCAGACCCCGGCCAGGCCTGGTGCCCCTGGCAGAGCGGCACAGCGTTTCTCTTCCCTTCTAGTGCTACAAATCCTCCAAGGACCACAGCCCGCAGCTGGACGTGAACTTGCTGGGCAGCAGCGTCATCCACAAGGAGAAGCAAGTGCGGAAGAAGGAGCACAAGCTGAAGATCACGCCAATGAACGCTGACGTGATCGTGCTAGGCCTGCAGAGCAGGGACCAAGCGGAGCAGTGGCTCAGGGTGAGGGCGGCGCCGGGCTGCCAGGGACACATGCCTGCTCCCCTGCGGGGCTCCCAGGGGCGCCTCAGTTCTGGCGCCCTGGCTTTTTCTAAAAGGGATGACTGTTGTCAAGGGTAAAGGATCTCTAGTCCTTCAACTTCTCAGGGCTCCCATGTTCTAAGTGGTAGCAGTCAGTCCTCACGAGAGGATCACAGCACTCGCGCTATGCCTGGACTTGGGCTCTAGCTGAGACTCATTTGCCCTTTGGTTGCTGGAGAGGCATCGCCAGCCTCCTTCTTAAAGACGCCTAGACGGCAGGGTCACTGGGAAAGCACTTACCAAGGGCCGTGCGCTTGGAGCAAACAAGCCACCTGACCACACCGGGCGGAGCTGCACAATGTTAGTATCACCATTTTGTAGGGCTGCTGATTAGAGCTTAGACGGAGGAGGTGACTGATCAAGGTCACCTGGCAAGGGAGTGGCAGCATCGGGTTTCAAACCCACGACTGTCCGGCCGCAGTCCTGTTGTCCTACCATCACACATGCAGATGGTCAGGTCTGCCCGCAGGAACGTGGCCCAGCCCCAGGGATGACGAAGCCTGGTGTGCCCCGTGTTAAAGAAAAGCTTGACCAGAAGGTATAAGGTTTGCACCAAGAAGGGGCCCCTGGTTGCCGAGGGATCTCCAAAGCCAGCAGGGCCCCTGGTGAGGCCAGACAGAGCCAGAGAGGTCCCGTCCTTCCTTGGTTCCTGCTGCCCCCTCCTCCATCACAGCCCTGGAGCTGCCCTCTCTCCCCATCCGCCTGTGCGTACACACACACGCGTACCTGCGTGCACCCACCCGCACACACACTTGCAGGTAGACACACAAACACGTGCAGGCACCTATACGCACACACGTGCAAATACTTGCATGTACACACAGACACTTGCAGGTGCGCGCTCGTGCACACACACACACACACATGATGCTCCTGCTCCCAGTTCCCTGTTCCCAGCCTTTTCCTCTGACTGCTCAGACCCACCTGTCCTTCCTCTGACCCCCAGTCTCCCTCCCCGACTCACATGCCCTCATCCTGAGACCCCTGCTGCCGGTTTCGAGGACGAGAACGCTCTCAGGAGGCCCAGCCTCTCCGCCGGCCCGCACGGAGTCCTCTTCCTCCCTGCTCGCATGCGCACAGAGGCGGGCCTGGCTGCCAGGGTCTGACTCCGAGAAGCTGCACACTCTTGCGGTTCGGTAGGACTGGTGAGCCTGTGTGGTGGGCTCTCACCATCTACACGTATCTGTTTCGTTAAACCCCAGCTCTACAGGGTGGGACAGGTGGATGGCCATGGGTGGGAAATGCTCAGTATGGGACAAGGACCCCAGAAAAGGAAAGCACGGGCGGGACTCTCCCAGAGAAGACCTCAAGCCTGGATTCCAGGCTTTGCGTGCTTCCCCCGCCTAGGGTGTCTGCGTATCTAGGCCCCAGCTCATGAGGATGGTACCTTCACACATGAGTCCTCACAGCCCCCCCGGCACGCAGGTGTGCCCCATCCTACAGGTGTGGTGACGGGGTTACGCAGCTAGTGGACAGACTTCCCACAGCGCCGTGTTGCGTGTTTGGTCCACCATGTGGACCGAGGTCCCGACCTGGAGTCCATCTAAGAAGTTAGATCTGCTGTATGTTTCCCCATCCCCATAGCCAGTCTTCCTTTGCTTCTTTGGCTTTTCTACGTTTGACCTTGATTCCGTAAACTGCTCTAAGCAGAGACTGAAAAAGGAGGGTCTTTGAAAGTACTCTTGCTGAGTCCAAAGGGCTCTGGATGGGCTGTGTGTGTGTGTGTGTGTGTGTCTGTCTGTCTGTCTGTCTGCCCGGGGTTGTTACCCTCTGCCTAGTGTGGCCAGAGCTTCCTCTGACCTGGGTGCCAGTGAAAAGGCTCCTTCTGGAGGAGGGTGGGGAGGACCGCGACAGGCAAGTCTGGAGAGCCAGTCCTGGCCCCGGGCAGTTGGCAGGCCTGCTTCCCGAGCAGCGGGAGGCTCTCCACAGCAAGCTCCATGGCCCCCGAAAAGCCAGGGGCCGGGGGGGACCTCAGCTGATGCAGTTCTTCATCATACCCACAGCTGAACGGCCATCCCTGCCCAGGATGAGGGCAAGGAGGGGCCTCGCAGAGCTGAGGGCTGCAGCTTTGGCCATCTTTCGGCTTTGCTGTAAAGCAGCACCCCCCCCCGCCCCACCCACCACCAGAACACGTGGGGGTCTGCAGGAGAGGGGGCCGAAGGGACAAGCCTCCCCCCCCTGCAGCCTACCCAGTCCCAGGCCAGGTGCTGGGGGTGGGAGGGAGAGTCGCTGTTCCTTGGAAAGCGTGCATCCCCCCCTCTCTCTCACCGCCATCCACTTCCCCTGACTGCGAGGGGCTCCGCTTCGGTCTGGCCGTGAGTCCAGGCCTGAAGGGCCTGCGCGGATGGCTTCTCTCTCCCTTCAGGTCATCCAGGAGGTGAGTGGCCTGCCTTCAGAAGGAGCGTCCGAGGGAAATCAGTACAGCCCAGATGCCCAGCGCCTGAACTGTCAGAAAGTAAGCCTCTGTCCTGCCTGGAAGAGAGTGCAATTCTCTTATCTTCTCTGTAGAAGTTAGAAGTATGAGACTGAGATCTTTGCTTTTGCACTTCAGCCCAGTGAGTAAGAAACGTACAGTGCATGGATAAGGGCCAGTAGCTTCAGGTTGGCAGAAAAACTGACGACATTGATATTCTCTTGCTGGGTGCAGGACGCTTTATTGGAACCAAGGTCAGCGTGCCCTCCATTCTTAAGCAGGGAAATTCATGCTATGAGGCTCTTCTTTCGCATTTACTCCTGGTAAAGCTTTGAGGCTGGGAGACTGTCCCCATGTTGATTCCAACCAAACAGTTCTGTTGCTCATTTCCATGGAGCCCTGGGGCCAGGTGCTGGCAGAGGGGAGGGCTGACCCCTCTGGCTTCGCATGCCAGGTCCCAAGTATCTGTAAACAGGCGCCCTGAAGCCTGGGAGTGCACAGAGCAGAGTGTCACTGCGCCTCACCCTGGGCTCCCAGGCCCCGGCAGGGAAGAAGGCAGAGGGTATGTAGATGTCTCAGGTGGGGAGGAGGTGCTCCCTTCTTCGGGAAGTCAGAGGTCATCCCTCATGGAGTTCCCTGGCCAGGTATAGCAGTCCTCGAGCCCCCGCCTAAGCCCCGTCCCATGGGTTGGGAGTCCCTCAGCGTGTTTCTCAGAGGTCTGGACAAAGTTGTTCTCTGAGAGAAGCTTGGTTGGAATGTTCTGAGTGCTTCACATTCTAACAACAGCCACCACACCCTTCTAGAAACTCACAAGTCCCCTAACAGCCCTGGGGATGTAGACAGGGATATTATCCATATTTAAACACATGCACAGCAAGGCCCAGAGAGGGTTATAAGTGGGGCACCTGGTCTGGATGGAGGGTGCTCCAGCCAGGGCTCAAATCATGGTCTGACCCTGTGTAGACAAGCTGGCCTTCCTCTGAAGCCTGATGTGTTCATGATGCTGTCAGTTCTTAAAAGCCTTCCTCATGCTCAGGTGGTTCCCAGCCTCATGGTCAGCTTCAGCTGGGATGTCAATCTAAGGCCACCCCCGGGGCTGGCCACAGGCTGCTCTTACGTCGGGTTGAGTAGGCATCTTGAGAACTTGTGAACTTGGATGTGTGGTGGCCCAAAGAAGAGGGTCGTCTCCGGGATGGGGCAGGGAAAGGGAAGGTGAAGGCAGGTCCCCCAGAGAGCCCGAGGGAAGCCTGGCCGATGTGCCATCAGTGACCCGGACTCTGCAGTGACCCCTAGCCTACGTCCGAAAGCTATCTCTTAGTTTCCTTTATTGTGATCCCTGAGGTAACCATTCCCAGACAAGATCACCCACTTGTCTCCCTCTTTTCCACAGCTAGATATAACGGAGAAGTACCTGTCAGCCTCGGAATATGGAAGCTCCGTAGATGGCCACGCTGAGGTCCCAGAGGCCAAAGATGGTATGAGCACTTGTGGCCCTCAGCCTCGGCTTGGGAGGGGGATGGTGTCCCAGGCTGTGAGACGTGGCTGTCTGGCTCAACCCTAATGGGTTGTTAACAGCTGCTTGCAACATGCCTCCAACTTATAAACTGCTTGGAAATAATACAGCTGATAAACCCGAAAGGGAGAGATGAGCAAATCGCGGTCAAGTTTTATGAATTGCCAGGGGTAGAATAGTCTCGCATCTCTTCTTGTTTGCTGACCCTAGACCCATTCTCTTTGAGCCAGTACACTCCGTGAGGATTCTCAAGTGCTGACATAGTCTATAAGAGGAGTTGGTGTGGGGCGCTTGGTGGCTCAGTCAGTTGAGCATCCAACTCGATTTTGGCTCAGGTCATGATCTCGGGGTCGTGGGATTGAGCCTCACATTGGGCTCCAGACTCAGTGGGAAATCTGCTTGAGATTCTCCCTCTCCCTCTGCCCTTCCTGTCTCTGCTGTCTCTCTCTCTCTCTCAAATAAATGTATCTTTTTTAAAAAATAGAAATTATCTTTTTAAAAAATGGAGTTGGTGTCCCCCTCTTGAGTGTGTGTTTCTAGGGATACCTGACCCTGGACTGTGGCTCCTGGTCTGGGGGGCAGACGTGTTTGCACGCGTGTGCACGCATGTGTGCATGTGTGTGTGTGCACACACACGGAGGGGCAGAGGCAGCGGGAACGGGTGTGCTGTCCCCGCTTTTCCTTGCGGCGTGTCAGCGGGCTGTGTGCAATGCTGACAGATTTTTCTCTCATCTCAACAGTCAAGAAGAAATCTTCCCCTGGCCTCAAACTGAGCAACCTAATGAATCTGGGCAGGAAGAAATCTACCTCGCTGGAGCCTCCGGACCGGTCCCTCGAGACATCCAGTAAGAACCGGGAAGGCGGCTCGGACAGCGCACGCGGAGGGTTCAGGGCTCGCTTTAAGCATCTCTAGGACCGGCAGCCCTGCGGCTCCCGTTTCTGTCCCCCTTCCCTGCGGGTGGTTCACTACGCCTCACCGGCCCCAGTCTTGCTGCAGTGCTCGATCCTTTGTGCAAGTGACTGGTCCCCGACTGCCGTCCTCCCCGTGGTCTTTGAACAGTTATGGCCTTTGATCAGTCTTGAAGGAGCATGGCAAGCAGCGCGAGGGAAGGGGGACCAGGCAGAGGGAGAACACGGTCCTGAGAGCTCACAGCCCAGGCGCCGTGGTGGCTTCCTACCCCGAAGCCACATGCTGTGTCCCCGCAGCAGCTGTACGGACTCGGGGCTGGAACCTTTCCTTCCCCGAGGTCAGAGGGGGCTTCCTGGATCTGAGCCCTGAAGGTCGGGCAGGGGCTGAGCGGGCTGAGGTGGCGTCCCCCCCCCACCCTGGGCAGGAGCTAGGACTCAGAGATGGGGACAGTGAGAACCATTAAGGGGACGACGGGAGCCCACATTGCTGGTACAGAGGGTGTGTCTGGGTGCCGCTTGGCTCACAGAGGTCATCTCTACTCCCCTCATTCTGTCTTGAGGAAACTGAGGCCTTTCCCAGAAAATACCCGGGGGGAGCCTCTGTCCGGGCCCCCAACCTGGGACTCATGGCTCAGAGCTCTTCCCGGGGCCCGAAGGCTGCTACTGTCCACCTTGAGGCCTTTTCCTCCTCCTCGTGGAACCCGTGTCCCAGCCTTGGGCCCCTTTCCCAAGTCCTAGTCCAGTTCTGGTTTCTGAGGCCGGCAGGGTGGGTGGGTGGAATGGGAGGTCAGCAGATGGGGCCTGCCCTTTGGAGCCCCTTGCTTCTCTGGCCAGGACACCGGGGTTGTGACCCAGCTCTGCCGGCCCCTGCCTGCAGCCTCGGGGGGCACACTGGCACAGAGAGCTGGCCTCAGTGAGTCGCTGCGAGATGTGGCTGGATTATTGCTGAAAGCCTCTCCAGCAGAGAAGCGTGCTCCTGTCCCCTGTGGCTGGGGAAGGGTGACAGAGAACATAGTTGCTCTCCTTCCCAAGACTTGGCATCTGCGCTCCCTGCTTTCTTGACCCAGAGTTCTCTTCGGTCCAGAGAACTGTGATGGGCAAGTGGGGTATTGCCTGGATGAGCCAGAATTCCTAGGGCTTGAGCTTGAATTCTTCTGTGCTACTGTTCGTGTGGCTCTGAGAAACTCATGATCGCCGCTGTATGTTCAGCACTGGGTGGGTGGGAACGTGGCCGCGCACTGTGACCTGTCGCATGGCTTCATACCCTGGGCACTGGAGGGGAAGGTGGCAAGTTCCTGCCCTGGAGAAGCTCAGTATCTGCTGGGGGAGCTGACATGGAAGCAGGTCTCACTGTTCTGGGATCCGGAGGTTCCGAAGGGAGGCCGAGCAGGGCGTGCAGGCCCCAGGGAGGGTCAAGTAAGTCTAGCCGCATTTGGGCGGATGAGAGAGAGCCGGCCAAGGGGAGGAGGGCTTTGCAGGCTGAGACTGAGTGACCGGGTGATGGAAAGGCCGTGTGTCAGGGACGCTGAGGAAGCTAAGGCTCTAGAGGCCGGGGAGCTGACTGCACCTGCAGCAGGGTGACCCCGGCTGGGGACCTGGCTGCACGTGGCCTAAGTGACCAGGGCGGGGAGGGCTGCGTCCAGCGGGGCATGAGGCCGGGGAGCCCCGTCCTGCACACATACCCAGCCAGCCTGCTCTGGCCAGCGACACGACTCCCTCCCCTCAGGCCAGACCTAGTCGGAAACGCAGCAGAGCTGTGCGGTCCGCTTTCCAAGGGTCTGGCCGCGCACACAGAGGCAGGGCAAAGAAGGTGCTGAGATTCCCAGCCTCCTTGAGGTGAGAGCGCTCCTCAGGCAAAGCGTGACAGGTCTGGGAATGGAGATTCTGGGGAAGATTCCAGGAGGTCCAGACACGGTGACAGCCGTGGACGCCCTTGTCCCCTCCTGCAGGTTACCTGAACGTGTTGGTGAACAGCCAGTGGAAGTCACGCTGGTGCTCCGTCAGGGACAGTCACCTGCATTTCTACCAGGACCGGAACCGGAGCAAGGTTGCCCAGCAGCCCCTCAGCCTGGTGGGCTGTGAGGTGGTCCCAGACCCGAGCCCTGACCACCTGTACTCCTTCCGCATCCTCCACCGCGGCGAGGAGCTGGCCAAGCTCGAGGTATTCCGGCCTGTTGGGGGGAGGCCGGGCGCGGGGGTTCGGGCTGTTGGCTGCGCTTCACAGACCGTCGTCCTACAATCGGAGAGGCAGTGTAGCCCTGCATTTTTTTGAGTTTTTTTTTTTTACTCTTTTGCATTTTACTTCTTTGCATTTAAAAAAAAAATTTCCATTCCCTTTCTGACCTCAGAGCGGTTGGGTTGTAGGAAAGGGACAATGAGCTACTTCCTGCACTGAGGGCAGGAGTATTTATAACTCCCTGAGCTGCTTGAAAAACCTTCTGGGGATTCACAGTGGGTTTGATTTGGTTTGTGTATCACCAGATGGGGCCCCGTACATAGAGAACACGATTGTTAGTGCTTATCTGGGGGAAGAATGAGGTTTGTGATACAATGATGTTTCTCCCACTCCCCACCCTCTGTTTGATGTGATGTTACATTTACAAAAATAAGAGGTGACCTAATGTCTTGCATTGAGCAGGGGCAGGCCTGAGCCAGAGTTCCTGACAGGCGGGGAAGCACCGTCCCTGGTTCACCCCGTTCACCTGGTCCTTTCCCCACTGGAGGTCTTCCTCCAAATTGTGCTCCAATACTGCCCTCTGGTGGCTCAAAGCTCCGCATCCCAGTTGCTTCCCGGAGGGGAGCCCGGGGACAAGCTTGTGTTCATCCACCCAGCTGTCCTGTTGACGGATACCTACTCAGTACAGTAATGTGGTGAACAAGACAGATACGCAGTCATGGAACCTGGATTCTAGTGTGAGACTGAGATGTTATTCAACGAATTACCCAGTGGATGACTTAGTTACAGCTGCTGGGAAGCCATGGGATGGGTGCTGTGAACTGTGGAAAAGCCCCACGGGCTGGGGGTGCTGTGCGATGAGGCTGGGAGGGTTGATCCTCAGAGCGAGGGGGCGCCCTGGAGGGTTTCAGGGGACGGCGGCTTGCTCAGCTTGGGATTGCGAGATGCTTCCTCCAGCTGCTGGGCAGGGGAAGGGATGGGAGGGCCACAAGAAGGGCCACGCTCAGACCAGTAAGGAGGCGGTCACAGTTGCCCAGAGCAGAGAGGGTGGTGGCTGGAGCTAAGGGTGCCCACGTAAAGCTGATGGAAATGCCTGCTGGAAAAGGAACAGGAGACGGAGAGCAGCTCGGTGTCGAGCTCCGCTCACAGCTCTTTGTCAGATGCCTCTCTGATGAAGACCACGGAGTAATGAGGCAGGACAGCTGAGCGGTGTGAGGCCAGCGAGAAGCTCTCCTCGTGAAAGTAAACCTGGAGTCTTCATAGAATTCCCAATGTTTTCTCATTAAAAAGGCAAGAAAGAGTTGGCATTTTAATAGATACCCAGTGTATGTACTGGATTAGACTGCATTGTCCCAGCTCCAGCTTCACCGGGATTTACTTCCTTATTTATCAGAGCCAGCTGACTCGGTGTCGGGTACTTAAGATACTCTTTATCCTAAGACTGGCTTTATTGAAACTGTAGACAAAAATAAATTTGAACTAGGGATCCGGTCTTGTATATATGGATTAGGGTGATAGACTGCCACGTGCTAGTTTATAAAATAGAGGCGTCAACCTCAAATGCATGCTCTCCAGGCTCATTAGCCTTCTAGAAATACGTGTCCGTGAATTACATTTGGTACTTGGGACAGACGTTCACAGCATCAGCGAGGGGGCAGCCAGGTATCCCCAGGGGCAGGAGATGTTTGGAGGCACAGGGATGAGATAAGCTAGTGACGGTGAGGGCGCGTGGCCCCCGCCTCTCTCTGAGGCCTGGGCATCGGGGTGGGGGTGCTGCTGGCCTGGCCAGGAGGGCTGGGCACCAGACGGCACACTCCAGCTCTGCTCCTGTCCCTCTCGGCCTCCTCCAGGCCAAGTCTTCTGAGGAGATGGGCCACTGGCTCGGCCTCCTGCTCTCTGAGTCAGGCTCCAAGACAGACCCGGAAGAATTCACCTACGACTACGTGGATGCCGACAGGGTCTCCTGCATCGTCAGCGCGGCCAAAACCTCTCTGCTGTGAGTGCTAAGGGGCTCTGCTGCATTGCACCCTCCCGTTCCCAGCCACGCTTCAAGACGTGGGCCCAGGCTGGCCTCCCGTGGCCTGTTCCGTCATGCAGGCGGCAGCTGAGAACCCAGGGTCAGCCCAGTTCTACCCGGCAGCGGGAGGCCCCGGGCCCGGGAGCAGTGAGGAGCTGAGCCAGGCCTGGGGGTGGGGGGCGCACAGCACCCTCGTCCTGGTGGACGCTCTCCAGCTCCTTACGGCAGAGTCGGTGCCTTTCCTGACCATCCGCTTTCCTTACTGCTCCCCCGTGGAGTCCTAGCCCACTCTGGAATATGCAGGGTCCGTACTTCTGCTTTCCAGGCAAGCGGACTGGGCTCGCGGAGAAGCGCTCCTGGGTTAGGGTGGTGGTGGGGGGAGCTCTCGTGGAAGCTGGCCTAGCCGCCGCTGGGATCCGTTTTCCTGTGTACAGAACCAGGGAGGTGCCTGGGCTGGGCTGCCCAAGTGCATCGTGATGACCTGAGAAAGGATTTCGTGGTTGGAAGGAGGTCTTAAAAGGGAGGAATCCGGGCGAGAAGGCAGTAGGATCCGGAGAGGAGGGGTATGGGGCAAGGGAAGTTTGTTTTCCTGGAAGAGAAATTCAGAACTGGGAGTTCCAGTAAGAAGGGCCTGGGAAGAGAGGGAGGAGATAACCCCAAACGAAGTTGAAAATGAGGTCAATGCCAGGGCCCAGGTCCCCCACACAGCCTGCAGCTCTTGCCGCACCTCTTGTTGTCATGAATCCCTGGAGACTGTGGCTTTCACCGCCCTGTCCTCATCCGCCTCTCACTGTGTCTTGCCGGGTCTTCCAGACTGATGCAGAGAAAGTTCTCGGAGCCGAACACTTACATTGACGGCCTGCCCAGACAGGACCACCAGGAGATGCTGTATGACGATGTGGAGACATCGGAGCTGACGGCTGTGGTAAGGACCCAGGCTTGGGCAGCGACCTGGGCTGTCCCATCCTCCCCTCACCAAACCTCGATGCCAGAGATCGGCAGATGGTCCCTAAGACGGGTGGATTCCAAGTCACCTGCAGGGTGCAGGAACCTAGTGCAACAAGGCCATCTTGTGTGCAGTGCACCTGGCTTGGGGACTTGTCTAGC
Organism: Phoca vitulina; assembly: GCF_004348235.1. NCBI lineage: Eukaryota > Metazoa > Chordata > Mammalia > Carnivora > Phocidae > Phoca > Phoca vitulina. The sequence continues at coordinate 11,436,277 of NW_022589731.1, read as the reverse complement.
TCAAATAGCTGGTGAACCACCCTGGGCAGGGTGAGGGGTGGGAGGAGTCGGGATCAGGAACAGCAACACCATTAACCTTTGAGGCCCAAACTGATAGTGAACAATCATAGTGACAGCAGGTTCCACTTACTGGGCACGGAACTGTGTGCCGTGCTGAGGGCTTCTGTGGATTGTCTCATTTAATCCTCACCGCCCCACAGGGATGTGCACTAGTCTCTTCTCTACAGATCAAGACATGAGATTCAGGAAGAGTAAATATTATGTCCTGGGTCTCCCACCTCCTGAATGGCAAAGCCAGGACTTGAACCCTGGCCTGTTAAGTCCAGCTCACTGGAAGCTTCCCCAGGAGGGGGGGTCCCTGTGAACTCCAGCGCGGGGCACGGACAGGAGGCAGGTCTGGTGCCCCCTCCACAGCCCAGCAGGCAGAGGCGAAGGTGAAAGCCACCTGACTGTCTCTTCTCTGCAGGTGGAAACTCCCGAGGATGCTGCCCCTGTGACAGAGGCCCCAGGCGAGTCCCAGCCCGACCGAGTGTACCTGGACCTCACACCTGTCAAGTCCTTTCTGCACAGCTCTGGCGGTGCACAGGCTCGGGCCCAGTCCCCGCCGCCATCCCACCCGGACCCCCCAGCCGAGACTCTCCCTGCAGACCCGGGCCCTGCCCCAGATGAGCCCCTGGCAGAGTCTCCAGAGAACCCCGAGTTGCAGGTAAGGCCGTCCCCAGCAGGTAGGCTGGCCCCGCCTTGGCAGCCCCTGGGCCGGCTGAGCCGTGTTTGCTTTCTCCCAAAGCAGATGCCACGGCAGGAGAGTCCAGAGCCCCAGGAGCCTTCCCCGAGAACCACAACAATCAAAGTCCAGACTGAACAGCAGAAAATCTCCTTCCCGTCGAGCTGCCCCGACACTGCGGCCGTCACCCCGGCTGGGGCCAGCCCACCTGTGAAGGACAGGTTGAGGGTGACCACAGCAGGTGCCTGTGCTAGATAAGAGTTGATGTTTTGGAAATGGCTTTGAGAAGTTAGTCCAGCTCCCTCCCTTTCAGACGCAGAAATAGAGGTTCAGAGAGGTGAAGAGACTTGCCCAAGGTCACACAGCAGAGAAAGTGTGGGCCCAGTTTCCTTGTCTGTCCCTGCCAGACTGGCCTGGTGTTCACCTCAACCCACTGCCAGAGCCTCGGGTTGTGTCTGAGCCTTGGCGGGGGGGGGGGGGGGACGGGACGTTGGGACGGCCCTTGTGTCCCAGCCTGGCTGACCTGGGGCTTCTCCTCTCTGGGTCCATAGAGATCAAACTTGGCAAGAATAGGACAGAAGCCGAGGTAAAGCGGTACACAGAGGAGAAAGAGAGGCTCGAGAAGAAGAAGGAAGAAATCCGGGGGCACCTGGCTCAACTCCGGAAAGAGAAACGGGAGCTCAGAGAGACCGTGTTAAAATGCACAGGTGAGGGGCCTCCCAGGTAGAGAGGGGCAGGCAGGGGGCTTGGGCTCTCCGCAGGAAGAATCCAGATCTGTGCACCTGCCTGCGGCCCATTAGCCTTCGCCCTGTCCATCTGTGGTGCAGGTGGGTGCTCCCCCGCCCTGTCCAGCATCCCCAGTCTTCATTTCGTTAAAGTGAACAAAAATTTAAGACACTTGCAAAGAAATCAGAGTCCGTGTAGCTGATTTTCCAGATCCTTCCCCCATCACTCAGCAGCCATCTCCTAGAAGAAACTTGCCTTTTAGGGGACCCTCTGAAGCACTTACCTCATTTTCAGAGTCCATCTCAGTGCTTATTTAATATGTAAATTACAGAGTTGCACCCACAAGTGCAAGTGGCGGAAGCAGGTTTGGGGACAACCCCAGCTGATTCCTTGGAAGCTTCGAACATGATTGTGCTCCCATGACCTTCCTCCACCAGAGTCACCCACTTTCTTTGTCCTAGAACAGCTTTAGTGAGCTACAGGTCACAGCCCATACAACCGCCCCATTTACGGTGTACAACGCCGTGGTTTTTAGAGTCTTCCCAGGTCTGTGCCACCAGCACCAGACACCCTCAGAATATCTCGCCGCCCATACTTGTTAGTGGTCGCTCCCCATTCCCCCCACCCTTCGATCCCTAGGCAACCACTAATCTGCTTCCTGACGGGGGCTCGGTTTCCTTTCGGCCCAGCCGAGACTGCAGAGCTGGGACGTGTGCTCACGAGCATGACCAGAGGCTCATCCCCGACAGTCCTTGCAAACCTGGAGCGTGAGCTGGGCAGAGAGGCAGGGCAGGGAGCCCCAGCCCTTTCTCTCCCATGTGGATTCTCTGGGCAGGAGAACAGAAAACATCCACTACAGTTTATTCTCCTGGCAAAGCGGCCTGAAGATCCTAAGCTAATAAGGCCACAGAGCAAAAGAAAGTAATTCTCAAAGCACAGATACTGACCACTGATCTAGGACTCCAGTTCCAAAACCATCAATAACATCTTCTCAGCTTGTTCTCCATAAATTTTTCTTAAACATCGGCCCCTGTGCCTGCTTGTCCTCAGACAGGGGTGACAGGTGACTGCTCACCCTTGGTTTGGAAAGAAGGCATACGTCATCTTAGTGGCTGTTGGCCCAGAACTCACTGCCAGGGGAAACCATGGTGCCATGTGGCTTCGCTGGAGAGTCCTGAGCCATCCTCTCCTGGTGCTCGAGTACCAACCTGAGCGCTCCAGGGGGAGAATGAAACAGGACTGAGGAAGTGCCAGGGCTGAGGACCACCGCTCCCCATCGGCTTAGGGGAGCCCGGAGTGCCAGAGGATTGAGGGGACTGTGTGGGGCACAGCCATCCTCCAGGGGTCATTAATAAAGCTGCTCTCTCCCTGGGGGTCTGCTGCAACAAGAGCAGGTATCAAAACAACTGAGAGCCCCGAAGAACCTCCCAGAAGGTTCGATACCTCAGACCCATGCCATCTGGTGAGGGCAGAGCTCTCTTCCCCCAGGGCGCTCTCCAGCCTTTGCAGGATGCAGACGTCGGAGGCTGCTCTGAGTGTGGGGAGCCGGAGCTGTGGGCCACACCCGCCGGGGGGGCCGTTCCCTGCAGCCAGCTTAATTCCCTTTGCAGACAAGGGAGTCCTGGCCAGCCTGGAGCAGAGGCTGAAGGAAATCGACGAGGAGTGCAGGGTGGAGGAGAGAAGGCGTGTGGACCTCGAGCTCAACATCGTGGAGGTGAAGGACAACCTGAAGAAGGCGGAGGCCGGGCCCGTGACGCTGGGCACCACGGTGGACACCACCCACCTGGAGAACGTGAGCCCCCGGGTGAGTGGCGGGAGTCGCGGCTCCTCTGCCGCCTGCAGGGCCGCCCGGAGCGGGGCTGGGGGCAGCGGGTCACACGTCCTGCCCCTGGCTCAGGCCTCGCTCTCCTCTTACCGCTACAGCCCAAAGCTGCCGCCCCCACCCCTGCCCCAGACTGTACGCCGGTCAACTCCGCAACGGCGCTCAAGAACAGGCCTCTTTCGGTCATGGTCACGGGCAAAGGCACCGTCCTCCAGAAAGCGAAGGTAAGAGGTCACACCCAGCCTCCTTCAGGGCCACCAGGGGACAGCTAAGGGGGGGCCCCTCCTCTGCCCCGGGGTAGCAGTCCCCGGCTTCGGGCACCGGCCCTGAGGGGGCTCTGCTCTCACGCAGGGGCTCAGGCTGCGCTCCGCCTTTGGCTCAGTCTCTGGCTCTGAGCCACCAGAAAGGCGCGAGCGCGGGGTTCAAGCGTTCTGACCAGTCAGCCTGAGGACACTTGATCCTGCAACTGTCCGCCACTCGATTGTCCGTAGGTTCCAGGGCGATCGCCTAAGTTCAGAGACAGGCTGGCCAGTTTTCCAGTCAAAAAGTCAGTGATTCTAAAGGCCTTCTGAAAGAAACAGATGCAGAGAGGTGATAGGATTGGCCTAAAGCCCCCCAGCCAACTGGTGGTGAAGGCTTGGTAAGGTGTAAACGAGGACAGAGGCCGTTACTGGGCTCCTCCCTGAGGCTAGATGGGAAGTGTTCTTAATCTTTTACTCGTCTGCACAGTAAAGAACGTGCCTAGGGCAGCCTTTGCTTGTGGCAAACTCTGCTCCCGATTTCTGTCCTGCCTGCCCTGCTGGACAGATTCTGAGTGACTGGCCACTCAGTCCACACGAGCCTGAGGTACTGCTCCCTCACTTCCGTGGCCGACACGGCACATCACCCCAGTGAGCTCTGCTCTGCCACAGCCTCAAAGCCTTCTTGGCAGGTGCCCCACATCGTAAATAGCCACGGGTGGAAACGTAACCGCCATCTCTATTCCGAAATGCTGCTATGCTTCAGAAAACTATTTCTCCTGACCTTGTTCTGTGTAGATGGAGGTTGCCACAGAGGATCACTAACTCTCTTCTTGGGGGGTGGGGGGGCGGTGCTGGTATTTGAATGGCACTCTAGGAATGGGAGAAGAAAGGAACAAGTTAGGAAACAAGCTTCATCTAAAGACTCTCCTGCCATCACGGACCTTGGTGACAATCCTGCTTCATTAAAGTCTTCGTTAAAGCAGCAACTCTGTGCAAAGGTGAGTCTGCTCAGAAGCAGAAGGAAGGACTCTGGTACGCTGGGTGGAGAGCGCAGGCAAAGAGGAGGCTCGGTCTGTTTTCAGAGCCCAAGGAAATAATACAACAAGGGGAAGGCTTCTCTGGAGACCTAATTGCTACTGGATGGAAACAAGACATTGCTGTATTTAGGGGTATTCTGTGTTTCTTCTTTGAAGTTTTCATCAACTGCTTTACCAAGCTTTTTAAGTAGTGAAAAGCATCTGATGGTGGGACTTTGGTGGAAAAGAAATCAAGGTAGCAGGACCCTGTTCTTCTGGTCGTGTGGCTTTGGTGAGCAAGGAGACCTCCACTCCTGACTGTCATCTCTCACCCACGTGTCGACTTCCCTCTAACATTAGCAGGTCCGAATCAGTCTTCCGTGGTTTCCACCTGTGTGAAGCCATCATGACATGCTTTTTGAGAAACAGGTAACAGGGGAGAATATTTGGGACCAAGCTGAGGTGCTGTCCCCACTAAGTTAAGGACTTTTTTTCAGCCTAAAGCAGGCCTGAATCCATTGCTTTTAAATAAAATTTTAAATGATGCTGTATTATATAGAAAAAAAATGTTTAAAATCCTGTAATTTAGAACAGCGAAAAGTGTCTTTTTCAGATTTAAGAGTATCTCTTTGAGGTCCGACTTTTTACATTATTGTAGGAGGAAAGATATACCCAGTGTTTACAGATGCAGTCCTGTGGCCAGGCCATTTTTAGGGGAAAAGTTCAAGTTCTGCTTAATGTCCAGGCCCCTTCCAAGAAAAACATGGTGAATTCTGTTTCGGGTTGACGCTCTCCTCCTCCTAAAATTGGCAGTGCTGTTCTTTGTGTCTTCTCTTCTGATACGGTGTTTTGTTTTTTTTTTAATACCGATTGAAACATTTCATCTGTCGTTCCTGCCTCGTTTCTGGGGATTGTCAATCAATCAGCATTCTCTAACACTGGTTCCTGAGAACTAAAGGTCTTTTGATTTCTGTTGTCTTCCTAATCCCAGGGCATTTATTTCCTTTGTCATATACACTTGGTGTCCTTTACCAAGTGAATTAGACTTTTTTTTTTTTTTTTAATAAAACGTTACTTGTATTTTGGGGTTTTCTTGTAGTTCATGGAATGGCTTGGGGAGGTGCCTATAGACGTCTACCTTAAGGGGGAAACATCTTGGTTATTTACACACTGAAGTTCAAAGTATGTGTAGTAAAAACTAGTAGAACTGCAAGGTGCGATCCTAGCAGACTTTAAGCCTCCTCAACTCAAGCAGTGGAGGTAAGGCTGGAAGAGGATTTTCCCAGGATAACACAAAGGAAACACCTGTGATCGGTTTCTGCAGATAAGTGGCTGGAAACCTGTACTCCTAGAAGTGAAACAAACACACTCCTAAATAATTCTTGGGGAAAAGAAACGTACCAATACTTGGAAGGTTGCCTAAGGAGTAACTAAGCAAGTTCCATGCATGAATGTCTTTATTTAAAAAAGGACAAAATCTGGCTCATTGAAATGACTAATACAATAAAGAGACAACCTAAGGCAAAATTAAATAGGAGAACTGAAAAAAAAAAGGCCTTTAGTTTGAAGAATATATATTTTCCATTTTATAAAGTTAGCATAGTTCTGGTACCAAATATCCAACACAAATCACAGAAGAAAAACCAAATCTCATTTTTTGGACAAAGATGAAAAAACCTTAATATTGGCAAGTGAAATTCAATAGTGTTTAAAGAATCGTGCATCATGACCAGATCATGTTTATCCAAAAAGCAAAGGTGATTCAACAACTGAAAATATGCTAATGGGCCATTTATGATATGAACAGATTAAATGTGAAAATCATCTCCACACTTCTAATAAAGTATTCCTAACCTGATAAAGTAATCCACAGAAAATAACATAGAATGATGGAGGATCCTTTCAGGTCCAGAAACAGATACCACTACTTTTTAAAACATTATTCCGGAGGTCCTAGAAAATGCAAACTGACAAGAAAAAGTACTTGTATAAACATCAAAAGGAAGAGATGAGTCTGATTATAATTATCTTTCTAGAAAAGAGAATTAGGATTATAGCGTCCAGCAAGTTGGCTGGAATCAGGATCATTCAGAAGATAAAAGATTGATGACCTAGCTGCAGTGTTTTAGTTTTTCCAAGGAGAATGTATTTATACATTGCTTGTGTAATTAAAGGCCAGTTTCTTTTAAAAGAAAGGAATTCCCTCTGCTGCTACTGGGGCGCGGAGAGGTTTGAACTATTCAGTGGCACCTTCCATAGAAAAGGTAAAAAAATAAAAAAAAATGGCTCGAGGGCTGGGGCCTAAAAATACAAACAGCCTTCAGTGTGTAAGTCCAGAGCCCACATTTCTGTGTGTTTTTTCTTAAGTCAGAGCAATTCAAATGGGATGTCCAATCATCAGCCCTGACCCAGACAAAGAGCTTACACTATAAAATGATGAAACTGTTGTCAATTTAAAGATGGGAAGGTTCAAGTTCTTTGACATCACCTCTCAGTACCTGCCAGGTGGACACGTGACCCCACTCTGATGTCACCTGCTACCACAGCAAAGGTAGTAAGGGAGTGAAAATGACCTTTCCTTTGTAATGTGTAACAACACCTTCGGAGGACCTCTGCTAGGACTTTAAATCAAAGTAGCCTTGAACATTTGCAGGTAAAACAGTTACATTATTTATATTAAAAAGAAAAGGCAGGATAAAGTGTCTGGATTTAGGTCACAGCTCTTTGGCAAAGGTTTCACTGAAAACCCAAATCCAAACCACATAATCAAGGGGAAAAAGTGTTTCCTGAAGACCGCAGGAGTGAGTACCTAGTTTGCCAGAAATATATCCCAGCTGAGCCTTCCTGCCACACGGGTCCTCTTAAGTAACCAACATCATTTCTGGAAATATTCCTTTCAAGACTAGACATGAAAAGCAAAAGCACCTAGACAGCATAAGATCGATGCTTCAGAAAGCCAAATACCCTCTAAGTGTCTATGCCGTTATTTTGTTAAGAATTCCACTCCTCCTTGTCCTACTGAAAAAGCAAGCAATAAACACCCCACCATTAGCCCCCCTAAGTAATCTCAAGGAAGCCCCTCCAAGGGACTGTAGCTCAGGAGCCGGGCCAACGTCACGGGCCCCTGGAGACCAGAGCGGTCTGCGCGCTCGGCCCCTCCCCCATAGTCAAGCTGGTTCGTGGTCACATTCCAGTCTGGACTCTAAATCTTTGCCACCCACAGATCCGGTCACAAATGCCATTCAAGTCCCTTCCCAAACTGAAAGCAAATGCACTCGCACATCTTTGGGAAAAGACGTGTGAAAAGGTCCACAGTTTTTCAGTCTCGAAATGCCGTGGCTCCGGGGGTCCGAGGGACACTAGTGCTCGCCTCCTCCTGAGCACTGCCGTCCCGGCGACGTTCTGTTTAGCGTTTGCTGTGGGCAAGGTGAGCTTCCAGCGGGCCATCGAAAGTCTCTAAGCTCCTTTGTCCGTCCTCGGGGGGAGCTGCCCGAGGACACCGGGGCACGCCCAGGCACAGAAAGTCAGCATTTACTTACACGTCAAGGCTTTTCTGCAGCGGCAGTAGTGGCTGTCCCCAAGCAGGACGGTCGCAGTCGGGGCAGCCCCTCTCTGGGGCTGAGGGACGCGGCCGGGGCCGGCAGGAGCCGGAGGTGGCCGCTCAGAGGACCCCGGGAGACCGGAGGGGGCAGGCGTGCCCTCAGCGCCCGGGGCGCCCAGGCCTCCTGGGTGGGCGCTGGGAGGGGTAGGGCTGCTGCCCTCCTGCGGGGCCGTCTCCTCGCAAGGACCCTGGGAGAGAAGCGACCTTGAGGACAGGAGGAGTGACTGAGCCCTCTTCTCACCAGGGGGCAGCCCGTGGGCCCCCGTGCGTCTCTCCCTTGCTCGCCAGCCCAAGCAGAAGTGCCAGCCCAGAGGCCCTGGCTGCCTGCCCTTCCCGTCCGCCCCCCGGCCTCGGGAAGCCACGCTCTGCCGGCGGCTGAAGACCCGAGGCTGCGAGCGGCATCCGGCCTCCAGCTCCTCTAACTGGAAAGTCACGGGCAGGAGCCACAGTGGGCCCCTAATGCTGCCCAGCACGACTGTCCCGTTCAGACCCCGTCTCTCCCGGGCCGTGACTCCTCTCTGCTGGAACCACCAGCACCTCCTCCCGTCCTCCCTCGGCTGGTGGCCGTTCCTCCCATTTCACCGAGCACAGAGAAACGCTCAAAAACGAACTCCTACCAGCCTCCACCACCCTCTACCCACCTCCCTGCCTCCCCGCCCGCGTCCTGCCTTCCAGCCCTCTGCCTCCACCGCGCTCCCAACCCAGGCCTTCCTGGAGACCCTCCTCTCCCAGCTGCTGCTACTGTTCTCCACGATGCCTAGCGCCGGCAGGCTACAAGCTGTGCTCGGTCGCTGCCCGTCTCCCGCCCCCGCGTGGGAGCTCCAGGAGGGCGGAGCTTCTCCCCGTCTGTTCACCGCTATGTTCCCTGCACCCAGAAGGGCGCCCGGGGTGCAGGCGGCGCCCACCACGTTTCCTGCTGGAACCAACCAACCACCGCAGGAGGCCTTCCGCTGAGCAAGCGCCCTCGACCCTGCGTCCAGCTGAGTCCCTAGGGCTCAGCGGTCTCAAGCTCCGCCCCCACCCCCAGCCCCCACAGAGCCAGCGCCCCACTTACGGTTCCCACAGTGGGGGCCCTGCCAGCCGTCCCGGCACTCGCAGCGGTAGCTCCCGTTCTGCAGGACGCAGGTGCCGTCGTGCAGGCACGGGCTGGGCTTGCACAGGCTGACCGGCCGCTTGGCTTCTACGGGGGAGAACGTGCCCAGCAGGCCCAGCCGGGGTCAGCCCCAGGGCCCCCTCCTCTCAGGAAGCCCAGGACAGAGGTGAGGCCACACATGTCTGTCCGTGGGCCCTTAAGCAGCAGGTTGGAGGTCAGCACACGGTTGGGGGCCCATACTGCTTGGCTAGGTCAGAGACCCAACGTCCACCCAGCTCTCCTACTGCATACAGAGACTCTCTCCCTCTCAAATGTGCTGTGCACACAGCAGTGTTTACTGTGACGAATACACTTTTAAAAAGGCAGAAAGGAGGTCACTGGCAAAAGGATGCCTTGGGGTCAGGCTGGCCTGGCTGCGTGTGTTCCTGGCGCTGTCGTTCACTACACAGGTCAGTGTTAACCCGGGTCCTTAGATTCCTGGGGGAATCTCTAAGTATCTGAATGAGGCCTTCTGTTCAAATGAGGAGCAAAAATTCTCAAGTTTGACCATCCTTGCAACGATGTACCTGAGGGTTCAGGCTGAGTCTCCCCCCCCCCCCCCCCCCCCCCCCGGAAGGGGACACTGAAGGGCGGGGACTCCCCCACTCACCTGCACATATCCACTCGAGGAGCTCATCCTGCTGGTACCTCAGGTCTGCGTAGCTTGCCACGTGGATCAGGGAGTCCTGGGGACCCGCGAGCCTCCGCAGCGCCTCCCTCAGGACAGGCCCCACGCCCACCACCAACACGGAGACGCCGTTGTTCCTCAGCTTCTGGATAGGGACAGTTGCGTCCTCCACCCCCATCCCGCCTGTGAGCAGCAACACGGCCTTGGGGACACCAGGCCGGGCGCCCCTCTGGACAGTCATCACTTTGTCATAGACGTGCAGCAAGGCTGTGCCCGCCGAGCCCACCCCGCCCAGGTAGGGGGCCTGGCTTGTGGCCCGCAGCACCGCGGCACGGGTGAGATGGGTGTCCAGCCTGAAGGCTGTCTGGACCCGGCTGCCGTACACCACCAGGCCGACCTGTGTCACGTCCGGGTTCACGTCAAACTGCAGCGTGAGGCTTCTCACGAAGCTCTGCATCTGGGCGAAGTTCTCAGGCCCCACCGAGGCCGAGGCATCCAACACGAAGAGCAGGTCCAGTGACTGTGCCTGGCAGCCTGTGGGCACCCGCAGCTGAGCCTCGGGGCAGGCTCTGCCCAGCAGAGCCCCTCCTCTGGACCAGGCCAGCAAAAGAGGGACCGCTCTGGGTTGGGCCAACCAGCCTGTCCCCTGCAATAGCCACCCTCCACCCTCTCCTAAAATATTAGGACACGTGAATGCCAGGCTAGACCACATTCCCAGACTCCCTGGCAGATAGGTGTGGCCACGTGTCTAAGTTCTGATTGGATGTGGTTGGAAACTGTATAGTTTCCAAAACCTGTCCTCAAAAGGAAGCTACCTGCCTTCTACTTCCCTTCTCCCCACTTCCTGCTGGCTGAGAAACTGTGACCTTGGACCTAGAGGTGGAACCACAAGGTAGCCAAGCCACCCTGTGGGCTGAGGCCACTCACCTCTGAACTGTGAGAGAAATGAACGCCTACCACTGAGCTCTGGGGACCCTTTGTGACAGAACTTCGCCTATACCCTCATCCATCCCATTACTGAGCACCTTCCATGCGCCATGCACTATAATCCAGGTGCTAGTTACACCAAGTGGACAAAGTGGGTCCATGCCTCCCCTCACTGGGCTGACGGTCTGTGGGGAGACAGCCATGAAACCAGCGCGGAGTCACAAATACCGTGAGCAGGCATGGGGGGTGGGGGGAGCAGGGTACCAGGAGACGGACCGGCAGGAGCAACAACGAAGTAGACTGGGAGAAGGGGTCAGGGTCTCTGAGGAGTAAGTGTAAGCTGGGGGCTGGGCGGCACGTCGAAGGCAGGGAGGGGGCCTGAGTGGCTGCTCCCCCCACCTTCACCCTGCGCAGGGGCTGTAGAGAAGTCTGAGGCACCAGCCACAGGGAGCTCTCAGAAGCCAGTGGAAGGAGTTCGGGTTTTATTCCACGGCAGAGGGGAGCCGGGGAGAAGGTTTAGGCATGGAGTAAGTGGATCGGATTCACTGGTTTTTAAAAACCGCTCCAGGGCGCCTGGGTGGCTCAGTCAGTTAAGTGTCTGCCTTTGGCTCAGGTCAGGATCCCAGGGTCCCGGGATGGAGCCTCGCATCGGCCTCCCTGCTCTCCCTCTGCCTGCCACTCCCCTTGCTTGTGCTGTCAAATAAAATCTTAAAGAAAAAATAAAGAAAAACCCACTCCAGCCCCAGGAATCTCTGAACATCTGGCAACCGAGGGGAGCCTAAGAAGACATGATGACTACCTGTAAGGTAGGGTCCCAGACAGAATCCTTGGAACAAAACCAAAAATCCTTGGTCTCTAAGTAAGACTAAGGAACTCTGAACTAGGCATATGGACCTTAGTAAATAATGATGTATCGGTACGGGCTCATTAATTCTGACAAATGTACCCCGTTAACCTCTTACAAGAGGAACCCCACTACTGCGGAGCGCCGGGACCTCACCTGGCCGCGGCCGGCTGCACAGCTTCCGCCGCAGCTCAGGGATTCGGTGGAACAGGTCCTGCGGGCCGGCGTGGACCAGGACGTGCTTCGGGCTGCCGGTGATCTCCTCCAGCTCCGCCCGCACGGCCTCGGTGCCCACTCCCAGCAGGAGCAGCTCTCGGGCCCTCGCGTGACGTGCGGGGCCGGCCACCTCGTCCTGGGACAGTGACTCGGTGAGCAGGACCACCACTCTGCGCAGACGGTCCTGGCCCGTCCTGGCGGCGCTCCCAAAGCCGCGGTCCGCCGCCTGCCGCAGGGCATGGCCCGTCAGGGTGGCGCCGCCGCCGAAGGGAAGGCCGTCGAGGCTCCCGAGCAGGGCCGGCACGTCCCGGTACTCGCCCACGGGCACCGCCAGGGCCAGCTCCCCGCTGTACCAGGCCACACCCACGCGGGCCCGGGAGTCCTCGCTCAGCGACGCCTGCAGGAACCGCTTCACGAAGGCCTTGGCCCGCAGGAAGCCCTCCGGGGTGGTGCCCGCTGAGCTGGCCAGCAGGAAGAGGACGTCGACCCTGCACTCCAGGCTCAGCTTGGGGGCTGCCAGGATCACAGCGGCCCTTGGTCACGCTATGGCCACCGGGAGCGTGCAGGTCACTGTCCCACCCGAGACGCCCAGCCACCCTACCGGGCAGGAGAAACCTCCCTCCCAGGAGGGAGACAGGCCAGAGACGCTGAGGCAGCAGGGGCTGGGGAGCACCGCACGGAGTTAGACGGGACCAGACACGGCTCTGCCTCCGGGTCTCCATCTGACCACTTTTTAAAAATTAAAATGTAACCTAGAACTTTCTTCCCTTATGCTTCTTGTGTCCTGTTTGAGAAATCTGTGTCTACCTCAAATCATGAAGATATGCTCCTTTGTTTCCTTCCAGAAGCTTCACTGCTTTGCCTTTTATATTTCGATCTATGATCCAACTGAAATTGGTTTGTGTGTAGCTTGTGAGGTAGGGGGTCAAGTTTTGGTTCTCCAATATACACCTCCAGTTGACCCAGCACTAGATTTTTTTAGGTAATTACTTAAAAATTTTTTATAATGAATATATATATATATTAAAAAGTTATTGTTTAACAAGCTCCTATGTGTCAAGCATCGTTACAAAGTGCTTTACATCTACCTTATTTAAAACTCTCCTCAACCCTTCAGGGTAAACCCTATTATAATCTTCATCTCATACCTTTTTTTTTAATTTTTTAAAAAAATTTTTTGATGTAGTGTTCCATGATCCATTGTTTGCATATAACACCCAGTGCTTCATCTCATACCTTCAAAACAAAAAAGGGTTTAGGCCCCTTGCTCCTTTTCCTATGAGAGGGGAGACGAGACTCTGCCCAGAACCAGGTCTCAGAGTCGGACTGGGGTCAGCCTATAACTGGGCCCAGCAACACTCCGAGGTGGAGCAGTGACCCACTCTAAAGCCAGTAAGCCAAGAGCCACTGTCCTACCCAGGGCAGCCCAACCCCCCGGAGTCACTTACTCACGGAGCACTCAGAGGCTATTCCACACGAAACATCAGATCAGTGGTGTGCTGGCGAAGTAGGTGGCTCTGAAACTCAAGGGCCCATTTCTACCTAGTAGCTAGCGGGGCGGGAGGTGGATGGGGGAGCCCAGGCTCCACTGCTCCCCAACGGTCCATCTTAGAAGTCCCGTGCGTACGTACCGCAGTTAGCCTCCCCTCCAAAGGCCGGCGGGCAGAAGCAGTGGTAACTGTCCCGTCCTTCTGGAACACACGTGCCTCCATTCTGGCAGGGCCGCGAGTCACAAGCGCCTATCAGAGAGATGCCCATTAACAGCCTAGCACATCAGCTCAGACTCATGAAGGCGTTTGGCCAGAGGTCTGAGTCCGGCAGGCCCCCCCGCCCCACCAGGGCCCAGCTCCCTCTTTCCCCCAGGACCACTAGGGACCTAGCCACACACCTGTGGCAAAGGGGACGGAAAGCGAGTGAGGTGCACAAAGGAGGGGCTGGCTGGGGGTGCAAAGGACACGCCGTGGTGGGCTCTATCAGGCCCTGCGTGAACTATAGGCTCACAGGGGATGTGCCAATGGCCCCTGGGCTGTTATGATCTGAACTGCATCCCTCCAAATCCCTATGTATCAGTCCTAACCCTCAGTACCTTGGAATGTGACCGCATTTGGAGAGAAGGACTTTAAAGAGTTCATTAAGGCTAAATGAGGTCATAGGATGGGCCCTAATCCAGTCTGACTTATAAGAAGAGGAAGAGACCCCACTGAGGTGCACAGAAGGCAGGCCACGTGAGGACGCAAGGAGCGGACGGCCTTCGACAAGCTGAGCAGAGAGGTTCAGAAGAAACAGAACCTGCTGACACCTTGACCTTGACTCTCAGCCCCCACAACCGTGAGAAAGTAAATTTCTGTTGTTTAAGCCCCCAGTCTGTGGTACTTTGTTATGGCAGCCCCAGGAAACTGCATGACGTGACTTCATCACCACCCCCGCCTGCCAAGGAGCCCTGGAGGTGGCCGTGACACTGAACTGGTGTCGGACCCGGGCTCGCTAAGGATGAGGATCTCAGTGGCGTCACGGTGACCGCACAGATGTCGTGAGACTCCGGGAACACCGCGGTGTGCAAGGTGCCATTCCTCAAGTTCTCCGTGGTGGTTCCTAACGGCCTCTGCAGGCCAACACAGCAAAGAGGGAGCCTTTGGCTCCTGGAGCCAACGAATGTGGCCTCCTTCACTCCCTTGGGCACCTTAATTAGCCGCAGCAAGCCCCCGTATCCTCCACTAAAAAGGGATGATGAGAACTTGTTCCACGGTGGATTGCATGAGCTAATCCACGGAAAGTCTCAGCACAAAGCCTGGCATGAAGCCAACACTCCGTAACAGGTGAAGACAGTATGTGTTTTTGGATGTGAGGTCCAAATCTCGGGCAATGTCTCTTTCAAAGGAGCTATTTTACCCAGGGAACCACAGCCCACATCTGAAGTGACCTATCTGTGATCCCTTCTGGTCAATCTCTGAGCTCTGTATCAGTTCCTCTAAGATGCAGGTAATACCACATGACCTCCCTCCCAGAGTTACAGAGAACACACGGGATCTTCGTGAACTCATGTGTCTTACATTCAAAGGGCTTACTAAGTAGCTGAGTGTGGTTACCACTGGAAGTGGCAATTTTCTGTCCTTTGTACATGAAAATGTTGATATACTACTTGGTGGTCACATCACTGAAATTAAAGTTTTGTTTTTTTTTTTTAAAGATTTTTTATTTATTTATTTGACAGAGAGAGACAGCCAGAGAGAGAACACAAGCAGGATAAGGGGGAGAGAAGCAGGCTTCCCGCTGAGCAGGGAGCCCGATGCGGGGCTTGATCCCAGGACCCTGGGATCATGACCTGAGCCGAAGGCAGACACTTAACGACTGAGCCACCCAGGCGCCCCTGAAATTAAAGTTTTTGAAGGTAGAAATTATTGAGGCTCACTGAGCACCCAGGCCTGCTGTTTTGTCCGCTGGTGTATCATGGAAACAGCCGGGGGGCTCGATAACAGCACCAACACCGGCCTTTAACTGAGCAGCTCTTCTGTGCTAGGGACTGTGCTAAGCACCACACACGCATGATCTCATTTCACTGCCCAATGAGGTGCGTCCTGTAAAGGCCCCCTCATTTCGGATGGGGGACTGAAGCTCAAGGACTAGAAGTCACGTGAAGATCATACAGCTGGGAAGGGGTAGAGCTGGGACTCAGACCCAGGTCACGGTGGTTCCAAAGCCTTAGGTGCTCAAACTTTAACTGCTGAGCAGAAACAACCCAACTTTCAGTGTCTCCTGTGTTTCAGAAGCCAGCAATGTGGGAACTTTAAAACAGGATGCCAAGGAGATCACCAGACCCATGGTAGGAAGGACCACTGGCTCTGCTCCCAGGAGATGTGCTCCTTGCCTCATCAGGAGAAGCAAATCCATAAAGGACTGATACCAACACACTTGAGTGTAATTTCTCTGCTCCCGGGTCAGTGGGATGCACTGGACCCCCAGGTGAGGAGCAGGGAGGCCCACTGGGGAACAGGCTGAATGATGCCTAATGGTATTCATAAGTCCACCTGTTTGCTTGGGACTTCGTAGCTGATGAAGCACTTCTGTGGGCATTACCTACTGAATCTTCACTAGGATCCCATTTATGATACCCCCTATCATACAGAGCAGGGAAATGGGGATTCCAGGCATGAGACAACCATTATCCCTGTTTTATAGAGGAGGAAACTGAGGCTTAAGTGGCCCAGAGTTTGGTGCTGGATGTGAGGCTTTCTATCTGCGAAGCTGGTGCTCAATGCGCGCTCTTCTCTGCCTCTTGTCAATGCAAGGGGCGCTGGTTAGGGAAGGCGATTCCAAAGTCTTCACTCCGTTCTTAGTGAAAAATACTGAGCAAAGGAGGAATGAGTGCAGTAGGGGCATGCTTCTCTGCCCCTGAAATGCCTGTCTCTCCGCCCCAGAGCTGGTTCCCACTCCGCCCTCTGCCCCAGGAGTGCAGACGCCCCTTTAGAAGCCAGCTGAGTCCCAGGGCCCAGAAAGAGCTAGCGAATCCAAGAGGCAGACTGTACCTGGGCAGGTGGTCCTGTAGCACGTGGCAGAGTGGGTTAGGAACACTCTCTTCCAGCTATAACCCAAGGGAGCAAATGGTAGAGATCAAAAGTTTAACAGGAATGCGGAAACCTGGAAGGTTATTTGAGACGCTAAAAGCTAATATAAGATTCCTATGCAGATAGGGGTCAAGAAAGACCACCTTGTTTTCTTTGATTCTACCCCAGCTTTTAGCTGCACACAGAGCGGGGAATGTTTCAAACTACCCAGGAACAGTTTTAAAAAATGTAAATTGACTATCATGTCAGAATTTGGAAATAATCTGTGCTCAAAATTCTATAAACTATGAGAAGAGCTTTCTATTCTGAGTTACTTTCCGGGGCTAGCACCATGCAGGGGTGGGGGAGGGCAGGAAATAGTGGGAATTAGGCAAGTGGATTCTGGCTGTGTGACTCCCCCAGGCTGCCCACCACTGGGGCAGGCTAATTAGGCTCACCTCTAGGGCAGAGTCTTCCCTGGAGCAAAACATCCACTGGGGATAAAAGCCAAGTCAATTACAAAACTCAAGGAGTTGCTGCAATCAGGAGTTTGCCAAGCTGCCAGCTCATTAAAGAGAAATCTTCTCCCTGTCCACATCTACTCCTAGTGACTTCATAAAACTGCAAGTCCTAGCCCAGAAAGCTCTGTGGACCCCTCCCAGTCCTGCACGGGGAATCGACGTTGTTGGAGCAGAGACTGGCCACAGGACTTTGCCTGGATGTGCACATGGCTCCCTCCTGGGCTCCCTCAGGTCTGGACTCTGTGCAAGGCCTTCCTTGCCCACTCTATTTAAAATTGCAACCCTGCTCCCAACCACCACCTCCCCACCCCCACCCTGACCCATCCCTTCATTCCATTCTTCTCTGTAGCTCTTAGCACTACCCAACAGTTTGTTTTAGGCATTCATTGTATTTACTGCTGCCTCCTGCCCCTGGAGTATCAGCTCATGAGGGCAGATTTGTTTCTGAGGAATTCAGGCCGATTCCCCAGGACCTGGGACCGTGCTGGGCACAGAGGAGGCCCTCAGTGAGTGTTTCTTGAATGAGGGAATTGATGAAGAGCTTAGTATAAGTAGGCATCATTCCAGAAGCCTGACTATTAGTGCACACTACCTATTAATTCTCTGCTTGCTCTCCACAGCCCTATGGGGTAGGTACTATTATTAGCTCCCTTTCAAATGTAGAAGGAGGTGGTGGGAGGGTCCCAGCTCATTAGTGGCCATGTTGGAATCAGAAGTTCAGCAGCCTGACTCCAGAATCTGAGCACAAAGCCATGAAGTGTACCTTACCCATCAGCCTCTCCTGGGGCTCCCAACTCTAAACGCCTCTGCCTGGTGCCACTGGGTTCCCCCATCTTTCAAGACGGTTCAAGCAGCCCCTTCTCCATGATGTCCCAGGGAGGACAGGCCCCATCCTGGCACCTGAGACACCTGACGGTGGTCACTGGTCTTCTTGTCCAACGCCCCTTCTGGACCCTGAGCTTCTTGGGGGAAGCGTCGGTACCTGTCTCCTCACTGCACGCTGCTTGACTCAGAGCGGGCACTCGGAACATGTTCAGTCGGAAACAAACTGCCTCCTTTCACTTGAAAGCTTGGGTTCTGAAGAGGGCCTCCAGTGGCCTCTGACACAGCTCTGTTTCCTCTGCCCCATGTGCAGGGCACGGCCCTTCCCTGCCAAGACAGTCTTTGGACTCCCCATCAGCCCAGCATGATGGCTCATGGCTTCTCAGCCAATCCATTTCTTTGCTGTGTCTCCTGAGCTCATCACCGAGAGCAGGCCGAGGGGCAAAGATGCAGCTGGTTCAAACGTTACCCCTGGCTCTCCAGGAAAGGCAAGAGGATGGGATCACCAGTTGCTGACCTGCTGTCCTGCAGGAAGTCTGGATAAAGGGCCAAGGGACAGTCCAGGAATTTTCGAGAAAATGGCTGACCACCGAGCAGCAGGTGCTCTAGAATGCCTGAGCTCAGCTCTGATGAACACTGCATTCCCCCATGGCCTCCCCAACTGGAATTCAACAAACACCTTAAGCCTTCTACCTCGCTCAGCCCTGTAAATATGGAAACTACTATTCAGAGGAACCAAATTACCAGACCACTATCCCAAGTCCAGACCACAGCCCTATAAAGACTGGCTTTGCCTCATCTATGAGCCTTCCAGAACAACTGTGACCCTGTCACCCTCGCTCACTACGGGCACCTGGGCAGTGTGTCTACAAAACTCTGCCACTGTGTAGCTGTGACCCTCCCTGTGACCCCACAACTCTGTCCCTGTCTCCCTCCCAGGTCTGATCCCTGTCACACTCCGTGGCCAAGACCCCAAACAGCTGTTCTCCCTGCAGCACGTGAGCCTCCATCTCCACCCAGACATGCCCCCCGGCTCTGACCCCAGACCACGAGGACAAACCTGGAGAAGGGACAGAGCGCCGCCAGCACAGCTTCGGTCCCCCGCGATCCTCTCCAGCACGGGGCACTGCCGACAAGCTCCCTGACCGTCTCTAGCGTCTTGCGCTCACAGGGGTGAGGCTGGACCTTGCAGTCTGTGTCCGCAGGGCACACCGATGGAGAAGACAGGGTTATGCCTCCTCCCCCCAGCCATGGTTCCATCACCCTCAACCCTGGCCACCCTCTGCCTCTTGCAGGGCAGAGCACACTGGGGCAGGGCCCCTGCTCAGCACTGGCCAGGCAGCCGGGCTCTGAGCATTTCCTCCGCACACAGCTTTTACATCCTTGCACATGTGTGTTCCTTTTACATAACATGCTCCTGGGTAGACCCTGACGATGACAACCAGGAATGCAGAGACCTCACCCCAGCTGAAGCTGACCATGTTGGGGAGCTGACTGCCTCTTCCCCCTGAGAAGGGGAGAGGCGCAGGGGACCCCTAGATCTGGGTCCCAAACCTGGGCCCCTCTACCCCCCAGACACAAGCTCAGGGTTCCCAGCTGAGAAAGCCCACAGGACCTGACACAGAGAGGTTGGGAGAGCAGAGCACCCCGGCGCCCAAGCTGCTAGACCCCATTCCTCTTGCCTTCCACCTTCCTGGGGAGCCTCTTGACCTCCGGCCTCGGGGAACCGTCCCCACCCCACTTGCACCAAGGGCAAGACCCCTCCTTCCCAGCCTGGAAGGCCTTACCTGGAGAGGCAACGGTGCAGACAGCAGCCTTGCTGAGGGTACTTAACAGACCGTTGGTGGCATCCTCTGCCTGCTCGGCCGTGAGCACGTGCTGCTCCTTCGGCTCGCTGGCCAGTGTGTGCAGCTCCTCCCACCTGTCCCCAGGCCCCAGAGGAGAAGTGAGAGCCGCTCCTTGCCCACCCCCCACCCTCCCGCCCACCCTACACCATACACCCTGCACCATGGGCTCCTTGCAGACAGCAGCACGACCCCACCGCTCCAGAGTCCAGCCAGGCTGCAGATACGGTCCAGAAGTGAAGCAGAGCAAGACCCCGAGGATGCTCAAGCATGGGTCCTAACGTGTGCCTGCCAGAGTTCACCAGCTCCCTCAGAGGAAAGCCTCCCCCTCAGATCCAGCAGCTCTTACTGGAGACACGGTCCTCACGGATGTAGTGGTCTGGCCGCGTCACCCAGAGCCGATGAGAAAAGTATAACCAGAAAGGAAATGAAGGAAGGTGGTTGTGCGTGGTGGCAAGACGAGAACAAACAAGGCCAGCTTGTGACAGAGAAAAATCCTGAAGAATGAGAGATGGGACGTACGAACTCAAAGGCCAGCAACGTGAGGCTGTGTGGAGGAAGGAGCCAGCACACTTTGAGAGCCAGAGGGCACTGCTCTTAGGGCCCAGGACAGAAATGGCGAGTGGCATGATAACCTGGGCCGTGAAGAAAGCGTGAAATGATGCTGAGAAAGCTTTCTGAGGAGACAGGGTAGTCAGTAATGCGTTTAGAATCTTGCCCATCAGAAATTCATCCAAACAAACCAAGGTTTGGCATTGTGGCCGGAACTTCATTTATCTCTAAAATTCACTTATGTAAAACTCCCCGTTCTCCTCTGAAGCCACGGAAGCCAGACCTTCCCTCCAGGATGAGGACAGCACCTGGCACGCGGGGGGTGGGGGGGTGGGGGTGGGCGTTCAGAGGGCCGCTCTCCCAGCCCAGCAGCACATTTTCACAAAAGCCAGAGCTGAGAACCATCAGGGAAGGGGCTCAATGAATACTACCAGGAGGAAAGAGGCAGGTTTTTGATCCCATAGAGAGCCTCACCCTGCCCACAGCAGTGGCTCTCAAACTTTGGGGGGCATCAGAATCACTGAGGGCCAGATAAACTGCCGATGGAGGCACCTCGCCCCAGAGTTCTGGATTCAATGGGGTAGGGCCCGATTGTGTATGTTCCTAACATGTTCT
The DNA here is from genome assembly GCF_004348235.1 of Phoca vitulina. Lineage (NCBI taxonomy): Eukaryota > Metazoa > Chordata > Mammalia > Carnivora > Phocidae > Phoca > Phoca vitulina. Next base: position 11,415,504 of record NW_022589731.1, on the reverse strand, counting down.
CACTTGCTGATGCCGCTGGTCCAGGAAACACACTTTGAGAACCACTGGTCAACAGTGACCCGGCCTTTGACCAGCAGTTGGGTGAGAGGAGTCAGGAGGGCCTGGAAACCCAATGGGCTTCCTCAGACGGTTCCTGTGGCTGAGCAATGTCCCCTCTCCTGACCCAGGGCTTCTCGAGTCCTCGAAGTGAGGGGTACTCATGGTGTGTGGGCCGGTGTAGGCCCCCACACTGTTTCAGAACCAGACAAGCACAGACACTGAGACTGAACACTCAGAACCTAGCTGTCCAGCAACTTGACGGAGTCCTTTTCGGTCTGCTTGAATCAAATAGTCAACATTTGAGCTCAGGATCTTTGTTTTTTATTTTACTTTCTTAGTAGTTCATTTGTATTGTATTTCTCTAAAGTCTCAGGCCATGATGGATTAACACACAAAGCAAGGCAAACTGGACCCCCGCCACAGACTGTCTGAGAAGCACTGCTCCCACTAGCAGCTAGAGAAGAAAGCCCAGAACTGGCCACGGATTTCCACCGTCTGGGAGGCTCCAGCTCACCAACAAACTGGGCAACTGTGATGCGCACGGTAGTCTATTCAGCACCGTGGGGGGGGGGGGGGGGGGGGGGGGGGGCGCGGGAGCGAGGCGCGGGGGGGCGGGCGGGTGGGGTAGGTGAGCCAGGAAGCAACACCCTCATCTCCTCTCTCACCGGGTTTATCTCCTCACGTGTGAGGACACACAAAGAGCCCATGGTAAGGTGGTCTCACCACCAGTAACAGACAACAGCATGGTGACAGTGGTGACGACCGTCAGCACCACCAGGACGTGGCCCGGAATGTCCCCTTGGTACTGCACATGCTGGTCCGTGGGGGTCTTCCCTCTCTGCACTCACCCCCTAGGCGATCCTCAGGCGATAAATGCCATCCTCAAGTACAAAGTCTCTGTCTATCCTCTCTCTTGTGCCCCGGACTCCAACATCCAGCTGCTGACTCAGCTTTTGACCCATCTGCACCTCAAACTTGGGTCTGAAACAGAACTCTGCTTCCCTGATTCTTCCCCAGTCCTCCCCATCTCAGGAAACAACACCCCCTCTCCCTGTGGGGCTCAACCCCAAATCCTTGACTCTTCCTTCCACGTTCCATTCAGCGGCCACTCCGAGGCTCTGCCTTCAGAACAGACCCTTGGTCCGACCATTCCTCAGCGGCTCCCAGTGCTTCCCCACTACACGCCACCGTTACCTCTTGTGTGAGCAGCTCCAAAGACTGCCTGACTCGATGCCCCACGTCCCCCAAAATTGCTTCTCCTTCCACCTCTCTTCTCTACCTGGCAGGCAGTGTCATCTTGTAAAACAGTAAGCCGATACATGTCATTTCCCAGCTCGAAGTCATCGAAAGACTTCCCAATCTACTCGCAATAAACTCTCAAGTCTTGACTCTGACCCACAAAGTCTCTAGACCTGACTCCCACCTACCTCTTCTGCCCCATTTCTTGTAATCCACCCCTTGTTTGCGCCTTCCAGACACTCCCTGGCGGACACACTAAGCTAGCTACTGCCTCAGGGCCTTTGTGCTTGCCACCCGCCTGCCTAGCCTGTTCTTTTCCCTGCTGTCTGGAAGGCTTGCTACTCCTTTCACTCAAGTTTCTGGCTCAGAAGTCAACTCCTCTAAAATAGCGGGGCTCGCTAATGCCCATCACTCTGTTAACCTCCTCCCTTACTTTTTCTCTTTTGCACTTTATTTCCACCTGAAAGGACATTACTTGTTCATTCACTCGTCTATCATCTAGTTCCTTTCCTAGAATGGAAACTCCGTGAAGGGCAGGCACCTGGTACTCTCTCTGCATCCCGAGAACTTAGAATAGCGTCTGGCATATCTATTGACTGAGAGAATCGAGAATGTACTAAAGTTAATAAAGAGATTTCTGTGTGCGGGCACAGTACCAGGACCAGAGTCATTTCACTCAATACCCACGACAACGAGGGGCCCACAGAGGCACCTCCAATTTTAAGGTTGGGAGCAGTGAGGACCCGTGGAGAGCACCTCCCAGCGTCTGGAGAGAGGAGCAGCCCGTCACAGCCCCCCACTCTCCTGGCCTCAGGAGCGGGTCTGTGACTCAAGCTAATGAGGAGCCTTTCTTGGATTATTCAGCTGGAATCGGCAAACGGGAGTCTTTTCTCTCCGGGGTGGAGCTGGGCGCTGCCCGCAGCCACGGTTCCAGGTCGCTCTGAGGGCCAGGCTGAGGGAACGGCAGGTGCGCGCGGAGGACAGAAAGGGTCTTCCCGGCGTTCAAGGCCCTGGCTCCTGCTCGCCCCAGGGGACCCCCCACCGACCCACCCAGTACAATTAGAGGAGTCCATGGCTTTCCATTTCCGCCCCCGAAAATCTGAGTCAGGTTTCTGGCGCTGACAAGCCGGTACTCGGACTAGAGACAACGCGCACTCTCAGACTCGAGCTCCCTGCGCTCCGGCCCGACGTACAGAGTGAGGAAAAGACAGAGCCCGGGAAGGACCAGGGTGGTCTGGCCGGATCCCCTCCCGCCCCGTGGCTGTGAAGAGTCTCCACAGTCTGCAGGGCGACCCAGCGCCACCCGGGCTCTTACCTCGGAAACCGGACCCCGACGGCAAATATGGTGACGCCTCTTTCCTTCAGCTGCTCGGCGGGCAGCACCACCTGCCCTTGGGACCGCCCGTCAGTGGCGACGACCAGGATCTGGGGCACGGAGGCATTTCTGCCCCCGGGGAACCCCTTGTGCAGAAGGTATTTCAGGGCGAGGCCTGTGTCTGTGCGCCCTCCTCTGAGCTCACAGGGAAGGAGAAAACAAGGCTGAGCGTCAGTCACCCACGGACGTGACAGCCGCGCTCTCCCAGCAGAGGCCCCAAGTGACAATTCCAGCATGGGACGTGCACTTTCTCACTCCCTGAACCACACTGGAGAGTAGAAATGCACTTTTCCCGTGGACTGAAGGCTCACCCCGCACACTTCTGTTGTGTTACGTGATAGTGTCATTCTCTGGGCACGTCTTTTGACTGTCTTCCCGCGCCCACCCTACCCCCCCGCCTCCGGTGACAGCTCAGGGCTGACAACCCTCATTGTGTGCGTCTCTAACACCCACCTCCCGCCTCCCCCTATCTGTATCATTCCCTTCTTGTTACGGCGGGGGGGCGGGGGGGGCGGGGGCGGGATGGAGGGGAGCAGGTCACTGAGCTGAAGAACACCGTGTGCATCTGTAAGAGTGATCGGAGGGCCTGAGGGGGGTCACGTCTGTGATCAGGCCTTCCTGGCTCGCTTTCCAGCTCAGGGTTGGGTGCTGCAAGGCTGAACTGATGGACGACTTCCAGATCAGGGGACGTTACAGTGGTCCCACCTCACCACAGCCTCGTTAGAGGGACGGTCCGCTGAGCTTGGAGTGAAATCTTACAGTAGGACGCTCACATCCTGGGGCGGTGGGTGGGGGAGAACTGCCGGCTCTGAGAGTCAAGTGGGCAGAAAATGGCGATTCCCTACAATGGGTTTTAGGCCAAACCTTTCAGTGGGAGGCAACACCGACATGAAAAACAGCGTTGAGGCTGATGGAATCACGGCGGATATTAACTGTACACACGGAGAAAACCGTTAGATCGTCGTTCTGAAGTGCTAATCACAGACTGTAGATTTGGGGGTGCACAATTATTCTCAGATCACACTGAGCGTCAGTGAAGGCAATGCCTGCCTCGCAGAGGGCCCTACGGTGGTTCTTCTAATGTGCAAACATCCAAGTGACGGGAGGCACGGCCAACCTCTGTGTGTGTGCACGTGTGAATGTGTGTACACTTTTGAAACGCAACGCTGAAAACGCTCCGTTCTCATGCAAGCCCGACGTGGCCCTCCTGCCCGGGCATCTCTCCTGCTCTGTTCTCCTCCAAGCGGCTCCCCAGAGATCCCTCTAGGCTCCTTTCATTTAGTGGTTCCTTCTTCCTCTCGGTCCTCAAAGACCTCTCCATTCAGCAGAGAGGTGAGGGAAGAAGAGCAAGGAGGAGTGTGCTTGGAAGGATTTATGGACCAGGCCCAGAATATTCTTTACTTTTACTGCTTTCTGTCCTAAGTGAGCTCTTAAAGGGCAATTCTCTCTGTGGAGCTCCATTAAGTTAATAAATGTCACAAGAGTGGATAGCTCCCAGAATGAAGACTCTTTGTCTACTATATATCAGCATCTGCATCAATTAGAAAGCCAGTTTTCAGCCCACTGGTGTTTACTGTGGACTCTCTAAAGGGAAGATAGTGAGAGGGAGACCAGGAAGCATAACATGACCCCAGCCCTCAACAAACTATTGGTCTAGCTGAAGAAACAGGACCTACCAGCAAATAATAATTATCAATCAAAGGATGACAATTAATGAGAGTTCTGAGGAGGGCTTCACTGTGGGGAAGAGCTGTAAGGAACAGGCTCCTCAGCAGGGAAAGTGTCTCATGGGGTCTTGGTGGGTCCGTGGATTAGGAGAGGAAGAGGCCACCCCAATCAGGGGAAAGGGTGTGAACAAAGACGCTGGGGAACACCACCAGCCGAGTCCTGGGTCTAGTGAGCAGAGCCTGGCTTGGGCAAGGGGCTTATCCAAGGGGAACAGAGCACACCAAGTACCCCCAACCCTCTTCACGCTCTGCTGGGTCACACATGAGATACTGAGGACAACCAAGAGGATTTTGACTTCCGAGAAGACTGCCACCTTTACCAAAGCTCGTGTGTGTGTGAAATCTTCCTCTAAGGTTCCTGGAAAGGCAAACTGTTTCCCGTTTCTAAAGGATAATACTCATGCTGAGTTGCCACTTCATGCCAAATATTTCACCTACTCCTGTTACTGAATGTAATCCTTCCAACTATGGTAAAAGGTAATAATAATACCCTCATTTAACAGATGAGGAAACTCCAGCCCAAGGGACAGTAATACTAAATGCTAATATTTCCAGAGCACTTCTCATGTGGCAGGCACGACCATGTTTTTTTTTGTTTTGTTTTGGGGTGTGTGTGTGTGTGTGTGTGTGTGTGTGCAGGTGCTAAGCTCCAATAATTCTCACCATAGCTCTCTGAGATACGGGGAGTTCAGGGAAAGGCCTTATCGAAGGTCACACAGCTCATGAACGTGGAGGCAGGACTTGAACCCTGGGCCCTCCACCTCCAGAACCCAGGTTCTTAACCATAACGTCATACAGCCATTCAAGTCACCTGCCTCTCACCCAGCTAGTGGAGGTCAGAACTGGAGTTTAAACAGTCAGGCCGATTCCAAAGCCAGTGGTCTTTCTCTCTCCAGGGGTTGGCAAATTACAACCTGTGGGCCAAATCTGGTCTACTGCCAGTTGTTATAGATAAAATTTCACTGGGAAACAGCCATGCCCATTCAATTATGTAATGTCTATGCAGAGACCACATGGCCGGCAAAGCCTGAAGTATTCCTCGATGGCTCTTCACTGAAAAAGTTTGCTGACCCCCACTCCAGACTATTCTACCCAAATGGTCACAACACTCTCTGTTCATCAAAAGCCAAGGAGTGACCATGGAGCTCCCTGGGCCTTCATGCCCCTGGCAGTGTGCCCTATGAGCCTCCTGGATGTGGGTAGAGAGAAATCAAATGTCAAAGACATGGGAGCCCAGGCTCCCAACTGTACTGGCCTGTGGGGAGTCTGCCCTTCCTATTACTCAGCACACAAATGCCTGCGCTATCTGTCCTCTCCACTTTTGCTCCTTAACCCGCCTTTCCCACTGGAACTCTCTGCAGGCCAGGTGAGATCCCTAAAGACTTCTGAACTCTGGGAAATGAGGAAAAACCCTGCCACCTCTGTGGTCCTTACTCTGTAGAGCATTTCTAACTCACAGTCTGGCTCCAGACAACGGACGTCTGAGGCCAGAGTCTCTCCGAAATTTTTCCAATTCCTCTCGAACGGGACTAAACCAGATTGAAAGTAAAGGCTCACAGACTGACTACTGTCTCGGGGAGTTGTGATTGCAATGCATGGACCTTTTTTGGCAGGGGTGGGGTGGGGTTCCAGAATCTAAACATTTTGCCACTCAAGTGGGTTAAGAACACGGGCTCCAGAGCCATTGGGGCTCAAATATTAGATCTGAAATTTATTAGCCAAGTAAACTAAAAAAGTTACTTAACCTGAAACTCAGTTTCCTTCCCTGTTAAGTAGGGAAAGTAACAGTAGTGAGGATTAAGTGCTGCACCCGGTGCCTCCTAGTACCTAGTGAGGACTCCATCAGTGATAGTTACCATGATAAACTAACAGTCCTATTCCAAGAAGTTTATCTTTTGAGTTAGTCTCAAATTCCAATGAGTTTAAAAATCTCTTGGGAGGCAGAATAATGGAGATTCTCAGATCCTATCACCAGAGACTCCAAATTGGTGGTGGGTGTGTGACCAGGCTGAGAGTCTACATTTCAAATCAGCTTCCTCTGCCCCAGGGAGTCTGATGCAGGTAATCTATGGAACAGATTCTGAAAAATAATTCATCAGAAAACTCACTGTAGGTAGAGGGGTTTGATTACAGGTGTTTTTTTCCCTCTCTTTTTTAAATCAATAGACAAAAATCTTGGAATCAGTGTAAATGTATCCTTTTAGAAGAATGATTTAATATACTATGATAGTTCAATTCATTGGGTTATTATATAACCATTAAAAAGGATCAACATGAAAAATAATGCAGCTTTATGCAAAAAAAAAAAAAAAACCACCAAATAATAAGTTAAAAAAGAAACAAATGCTTTGTAATTATAACTCCTCTAAAAGCTATCTGTGAATGTTACCTGTGGCTTGAAAGACACCACAGATAGCTATAAAAGGCTTTGTGCTAAGGTGAAGTGGTGCTATTTCTGGAGAGCTATCTAAATACAGTAAAACTCTGATAAAGCTACGCATGGGGTCCAAAAAAAATGCAATCACAGAAAATCAGAGCTGCGTTCTTGGGAGATTAGGGAAATGACTGAGGGAGGCTGCAGAGCCAGTTGGCCAGGAGCTCTAGTCATTCGGAGATTTGGCTGGCCATGCTCTATCTGATTTTATGCTATCACGGGGTGCAATACTTGATTGCAGTATTTTTTAAACAACTTTTTGCAAAGCAGAGACAAGGGGTTGTCAGGACGGTTCCTTAGCCACCTCAAAACACACTTTCAGGGGATCGCTGTGGTCTAAAAAGGCAAGTATTTGGGGGGTTTGGGAAGAGCTGTCCCAATCAGTCCAGCCTTTAAAATTTCACTGCAGAAAAAGGGTAGAGTCCTGGAGAGGTCATCACTCCCACTCAGCCAACATTCCTCTGTACTGATTAATAACAACATCTTAATATTTAGTGTCCTCAGCGACCCTGCAACTGTGGCCAAAAAATTAGTTACTGCCTCCTTGCCTTGTTTGCTACCTCTTATAGTCATCGTAGGACACACGAGCATTAACCACGCACAGCCCGGTAAGAAGAGCTGACCTTGTTCAGACACATGAAGAGGCTTCTTTCTCCACCCACCGTGTCCTCATCTAGCACCTTCTTACTGAGTCTCTGGACTTCCTATGTTGTGAATAATACTCTCAAGCCCTTCATTAGGACTTTCAACACAGCTGAGAGGAAGGTCAACCAACTCTTTAGGGGGTGAGAGGGGAGGGGAGGGTGGAAAGAGGTGGAAAAGGACAGCTGGGTGGGGTCTACTGGATGAGCCCCTTGCCTCTGTGGTCCTGGCCAAGTCACCTGTTCCTTCTCAGCCTCAGTAGTCTCTTCCATAAAATAACGGGCTGGAACAGATACTGATAATCTACAAAGTGCCTTTTTGAACCAATTTGCTGCAATTTGCTTAGTTTTCAGAAGACAGCAGGGCCAGATGATGGAATCAAAGTCACCCAATTTTTCACTTTCAGTCCTAAACTTAAACCAACAGGTTACTTTTTCTTCTGCCAATGTTAACATGCATATAATGGGTACAGAGATGTTTTTGTAATAAAATGTTGTATCAATAATGATATACACTTCATATACCATAAAATTCATCCTTTTAAAAGTATATAATTACCTGGTTTATTTTTTTTTTTTAGATTTTATTTATTTATTTGAGAGAGAGAATGAGATAGAGAGAGCATGAGAGGGGGGAGGGTCAGAGGGAGAAGCAGACTCCCTGCTGAGCAGGGAGCCCGATGCGGGACTCGATCCTGGGATTCCAGGATCATGACCTGAGCCGAAGGCAGTAGCTTAACCAACTGAGCCACCCAGGCGCCCATCCCTGGTTTTTTAGTATATTCACAGAGTTGTGCAACCATCCCCACTAAGTCCAAAACATTTCATTGCCCCCAAAAGAAGCCCTACACCCATTAGCAATCACTCCCTATTCCCCCTCCTCACCACCCCTGGGAGTGACTAATCTGCTTCTGTCTCCACAGATTTGCCTATTCCAGACATTTCATATAAATGAAATCATACAACATGTGGTCTTCTGTGTCTGGCTTCTTTCGCTGAGCATCCTATTTTCAAGGTTGATCCATGTTGGGGCATGAATCACGTCATCCTTCCTTTTTATGGCTGAATAATATTCCATTGTTTGGATATACCACATTTGGTTTATCTATTCACTCACTAGACATTTGTGTTGTTTTCATTTTTTGGCAATTATAAACAATGCTACTCTGAACATCAGTATACAAGCTTTTCTAGGGGCATACATTTTCACTTCGTTCGGAGTAGAGTCGTTGGGTCATATGGTAAGTCTGTGTTTACCAGCCAGACTGTTTCCAAAGCTGCTGCACCATTTCACAATCCTACCAGCGGTGCATGAGGGTTCCAATTTCTCCACGTCCCTGCCGACACTTGCTACTGTCTGTCATTTATCTTAGCCTTGCTAATGGGTGTGAAGTGGGAGCTCACTACAGTTTTGATGTGCATTTCCTTAATGACTTAAGGACACTGAGCATCGTTTCAAGTGCTTATTGACCATTTAAATATCTTTTCTGGAGAAATGTCTGTTTACAAGGTTTCTTGTTGGGATGATGAAAATGTTCTAAAATTAGATTACAGTAATGGTTGCATAACTCTGGAAAATACACTCAAAATCACTGAGCTGTCCCTATTAAGTGTGTGAACTTTATGGTATTTAAATTACGTCAATAAGGTGCTTTTAAAAGGCTAATGTGCGTACTAATCATAGGGCAGGGAGGCAGTGGGAGAGACCTTTCAAAAGTACAGATCCTAAGTATCTGGTATTTAAGTATCCTAGGCCCAGAGAGGGATTCATTAGGTCTGGGAGGGAACCACAGCACCTGCATTTTTGACACACTCCCTAGGCAGCTCCGACCCAGACCTTCTGACCAAAGATCTCACTTTAACAAGGGCTGCTCTGGGTATCGGAGCCCAAGACTGTTTCTCTATAGGAGACCATTCTTGAGGGGGTAGAAGGCTCCAAAGAACTAGGAGAGACCAGTGCACACTAACGGCATTTTTAACAAACATTTCAATGTGCTCTTTTCCCTTGTACTTTCTTGCATTTGACTTGCCTCTCATTCTGCTCAGGGCACCCCTGGGCTGGGATAGATAGCCTGAGATGAAGCCACTGGGGGTGCGTATAGGGTACCTATAGGGCCCCCAAAGTTCCTGCTGTGCCCAGTGTGGGGGTGCGGGCTTCCTGAGGACACTGGCAGACATACAGCGGCCCGTGACTGGGAAAAGGGCCGCCGAGTCTAGGGCCTTTGCACCTGAAGTTGGTGGCTGGCTATAAAGGGCTGGGACCACGGACATCAGTGGGACATCAGTGGGACTTCAGTGGGCACACGCACAAAAGGGGCAGCAGACACCACAGAGGATCCAGAGATCAGAGGGGAAGGAAAGGCTTCTTCTGTGTGGGTTTGTGAACGCGTGTGTGTAGCATGCAGATATAACACACTTTCATATACATAAAGATGTATGTGTGTGTATATTAGACATGTATATAAAACATACACAAAATATTTACATATGCATATTTGCATATACACACACATCAGCTGACTCGTGATGGGAATAATGTTACGACCCTACTACATACATAATTTATAGGGCATGTATGTGCATGAGCTCTCCAGAACAGAGTCACACTGGAGGACAATCAACATGAATAGCTATTCAGAAATTTTTAAAGCATTCTTAATAACAGAGGAACACTGACTCTTTCTAGAAGACAAAAACGAGGCTCCAAGAAGTGTGGCGAGCCGTCCCAGCCACAGTGGTGACCAGGGAAAGAACTGGGAGAAAGAGCCAGAGTTCTTCCCACCACCCCATGCTCTTGACGGGTCTCGACCTTCACTAGCCACTTGGTCCCAGGTTAACTGGCAACTCCACACAATAGCAGCAAACAGACTTTCTTTTTTAACTTGCATGTAAGTTCCCACCTGGGACACTGTTATGTAATAATAAGGAGCAGTCCTGAGAAGGGAATTCTCGTTACAGACTGTGCACAGCTGGGGTTCCCGAAGCCAAACCACAGCCCTCCCTCGGGCCAATCACACCCTTCTAGGGAGCGATCTTAAGAGCCCCTGGCCTCATCCTAACCATGGCAGCATCTGATCATACATACTTGAAGACCATCCTCTTGATTTTTGCCTTCACTTCCTGTTGGGATGAAAACGAATCCAAGCGGAATTCCAGACGAGGAGCGGAACTGAACTGGAGTGCTCCCACTCTGACCTGCAGTAGGAGACAGAGGGCCCAGGGGTCTGAGAGCGAGGTCAAGTCACAAACATTCCTAAGGGACAAGAAAGGACGAGAAAGGTGAATGACCCTGCCTCCTGCCCACTCAACAAATACCAGTACCAAGGCTTTCTCCAGTGTCCCTGAAAGAAGGTTCCAAAGGCCAGGAGGAGCATCTGGAAGGAAACAGTGAATCTGCCTAGGTGCCGTACTGACAACTGCCAGTTCAAACTTCTCAGCCCACATTCTGGCAGCTCTCCCGGCGGGGCTGTGAGCATCTCTAGGGCAGGGTCTCTGGTCACGCTTCCAAAGGCCTCCCAGGTGCAGGCACTGTTTTCAGCAATCTCACACATTATTTCATTTAACCCACAGAGCGCCATCAATACTCACACGGCTGCTGGAGAAACTAAAACACAGAGAGGACATGGATCTGGCCCAGGGCTAGTGAGAAGGGGAACCGGACCGTTGGACTTGGTGCCTCCGGCGCTCACTAAGCCTCAGTTACACGGCTTGCCTTCTTAGCCAGCGCGGGCGTGCAGCACCATGCTGCCGACCCAGCCCCGGGCGCCGCAGAAGTGAACGGGTGGGCGCGGGGCGGTCCTTCCAGGCCTGCTCCTGCCACGCTGGGGAAAGGCCAGCTCTCCTGACCGGAGTCACACTGGAGGACATGCAACACTGGAGCCGAAGGGCCTCCCGCAGGGGAAGGAGTCAGAGCCACGGGTGATTCCAAACAGACTTGGCCTCCTCATTCAGGAGGCCATTTGAAAAACTCCAACGCCTTCCAAAACCGGAGAAGGGAAACTGAATAAAGTCACTTTCTGGGCCCTTAGGACACTAGCCTGTCTCGAGCAGAAAAGGCTATACACATTTAGGCCTCCTCTCGAGGGCCCACGCCCTGTACCCAATCACTGGCTCTCCAAAACCCCTGGAGAAACTGCATTCTCGCTACTATGCTCTTAACTAACCCCAATTCTGGCCAAGATTGCAAATAGGCCAAGTGATTCATATTTCAGCAATGAGGCTGCCTTTTACCTACTACTTGAACTCCTTCACTGCTGATCCCTGAACAGGCTTGGTGCTTTGGAGACCATCAAAGCACTCAGCCCCACTGGGCCAGCTGCGTCTGCTCCCAATGAGCACAGCCCAGCAGATCTTGCTTTAACAGGAAGTTCTGAGGAGCTGGTGAGCATCTTCAGTAGAAAGAAATTTAAGTCTTGGGTGGGCGTGTGTGGGAGATGGACACTGGAAAACAGCAGTAGAGAAGCTCAGGAGATTCTGAGGAACAACCCTCTGGAAATCTCCCTTGAAGTCAGCTTGTGATCAAGGTGGCATCTCCAATTAGTGGGGGAAAGATGGTCCAGTCAGTAAGTGATACTGGGACAACTGAACAGCCACCTACAAAATAGAGGATCAATCACAAATGGATTCAAGATTTACACGTGTAAGAATGTAACCATGAAAGTTCTAGAAGAAAACTTGAATGTCTTCATAACTTCAAAGTGGAAAAAGACCTTACTGTGCCTTGAAATCCAGAAGCCATAAAGGAAAAGGTTGATAAATCTGACTACATAAAGAAAAGTTCTGGGATGCCTGGGTGGCTCAGTCGGTTAAGCGTCTGCCTTCGGCTCAGGTCATGATCCCAGGGTCCTGGGATCGAGCCCCACGTCAGGCTTTCTGCTCAGCGGGGAGCCTGCTTCTCCCTCTCCCTCTGCTCCTCCCACTTCTTGTGCTCTCTCTCTCCCAAGTAAATAAAATCTTTAAAAAAAAAAAGTTCTGCAGAGCAAAACATGCCATAATGCAATAAAAAATGAAGACAAACAGGGGCGCCTGGGTGGCTCAGTCGTTAAGCATCTGCCTTCAGCTCAGGTCATGATCCCAGGGTCCTGGGATCGAGCCCCACGTCGGGCTCTCTGCTCAGCGGGGAGCCTGCTTCTCCCTCTCCCACTCCCCCCTGCTTATGTTCCCTCTCTCACTGTGTGTCTGTCAAATAAATAAATAAAATCTTTAAAAAAAAAAATGAAGACAAACAAACGTTGTTTGCAGCTCAAGTCAGAGGCACAGGGTTAGTTTTCCCAATATGTAAAGAGTGTCTAGGAATTCATATGTAAAAGACCAACAACACAATAGAAAAATGGGCAAAGTGATCACACAGGAAATACAAATGTCTCTTTAGTATGAGAAAAGATGCTTAACTGTACCACAGGGAGATGTAGCAAAAAGCTAAATACAATGTTTGCAGGGGAAACTAGCAAGTTCTCAAACATTTCTGGTAAGAACATAAATGTTACTGCATACATGGAGAGCACTTTGTCAATATTATTGAAAGTTACAATTGCAGGGGCACCTGGGTGGCTCAGCATCTGCCTTCATCTCAGGTCATGATCCCGGGGGTCCTGGGATAGAGTCCTGCATCGGGCTCCCTGCTAAGTGGGGAGTCTGCTTCTCCCTCTTCTCCCCCACCCCCGGCTCGTGCTCTCTCACTCTCTCTCTCAAATAAATAAATAATCTTAAAATAAAAAGTTACAATTACATAGGAAATTTATCCTACAGATATACTTCCGTATGTGTAGGAATGTGTGAGATAATGGATTTACGAGCTCACAGTGTATTTGTAATATCAAATGTCTGTCAGTAAGGGATTGGTTAATTAATCCTCAGGAAATCCTTATGATGGAACATTAGTAAGCTGTAAAAAATAATATAGATCTATATTAAGGCCAGGTTACCTATATACCTAGATATGGAAAGACTTCCAAGATAACATGAAGAGGAAAAGGCGAGGGATGGAACAGTGCATATAGCATGATATACTTCATATTGCTTTGTTTGCATGAAGCGATTCCGGAAGCATGCTCATGGAAGCAGGTAGGGACGGGGGCGCCTGGGTGGCGCAGTCGGTTACACGTCCGACTCCTGGGTTTCGGCTCTGGATGTGATCTCAGGGCCACATGCCCAGCATGGAGTACACTTGAGACTCGCTCTTCCTCTCCCTCTGCCTCTCCCTACCATGCGTGTGCGCATGCTCCCTCTCGCAAATAAATAAATAAATAAATAATAGATCTTTTTAAAAAAAGCAAGCAGATAGGAAAACTGGGCAGATGGAAAATGTGAGTAGGGACACTCGGCATTGAATGTGTTTTAATTGAACCATGTGAATGATTACTTGGTTAAAAAACAACTCCCTTGAGGCCAGCAGCAGCTGGGTCTATTTACTCGACTCAAACAGGAAGGCTACAACATCAAAACAAAACAAGATGGAAATAGCTTGAGTCAGTGGTTAAGGCATTTAATGTAATTGGTGGGTTGGGAGCAAAGCAGTTGCCTTTTATCTTTGGTTTACTGTATGCTCAGGAGCGAGCCTGCCCAGATTGCTCGCTGCTCTATAATCGCTCTGCTCTCCGCTGCAATCACTGTATTAGAGCCAGGAAGCGAACTTCTCGGCTTTTAATTGCTGGGAGGAAGACTTCAAACACCTTCCATCCACCTCCACAATGGAGCATCCATGACAAGCCTTAACTTACAGCGACTTGAAAGCTAAAGTTTTAGAAAGTAAAATAAGGCGCAGATCCCTTGCACATGGAGGAATAAGGAGTCAGAGAAACGCAGCAGCAAAAGCAGAAAGCCTGAAGCACAAATCAGATCGAACCATCTTCAACGGCTCTCCTGCAAACACCCTTTGCTAGCATCCCAGCAAGTCTGAGCGGCTCAAGGTCCACATGCTCACTCGCTCACTGAAACAGACCGCGCCGCCAACCCCCTTGCTCAACGAGTCTTGCTGCGAGAAAGTTTTTCTCAGGTCCAGCCCAAACAGAGGCCTCTGCATGCCCAGATTCTGTCTGAATGAAATAGAGCCACTCTGCACCTTCTTTCACCTGAACGTGATAATCAGCTTCCCTCATCTATGGAAGTTTCCAGGGCTCTCACTGCTCTGGCTCCTTGGGGTGGGTACTGCCTGGTTTGCCAATTTCTAACCTAAAAATCAGCCTCCGGAACATAATGCCATATTTTAGATGTGGTCTGGCAACACCGGGTTTTAATTCCCTGAACTCTGGGGACCTGTGGTTGACCAGCCATGAAGTCTTTGTGGTGGTTTTCTTACCCTCTTGGCGGACGCTGAGTTCCATCAGCACCCACCCCTTACACAAACACACACACACAGTGCCACCATGCCAGCTATCCATTTGCCATGTGACAGGGTGACTTCTGAGGGTCACCTCATTCTGACCCAGGAACCACCCACAGGAAGGGACAAAGGTCCTAATGGAACAGGTCCTGAGCTGAGCGTCTAGAGCCCCAATCCTTCCACACTTAGCTGTGTCCTCCGGTTACTGTGTGACCCCAGGCAGTTACTTAGCCTCTCTGAGCCTGTTTCTTCATCTGTAAAATGTTCACCAGTAATCCACACAGCTCTTCTCTCCCAACCTACCATCCTCTGGGGCCTCCAGGCCACCCATTTAAACAGGACACACACTACCTCACTGCCAACATCAAACGTTCGATCTTTATGGCTCTTTCTCCACAAATAACTCATGAAACTTCATAGGGGAAACACCTCCCTTGAAACGCAGGACCCTGTGCAGAAGGTGGGGACTCAGCAGTCCTTGGCCCCGGCCCTCGGAGGACCTGCGATGGCTTCACAGGTGGAACGTCCAGGCGGCTCAAGCCCAGATGGAATGGTTTCTGCTACGGTGTCTTTGGATGGCCGTGCCGGACGGCCTGCGGTCCAGGACGATGTGCTCACTCTCCTCAAATTACCTGCCATTCTGGAGAAAATCTGGCTTTCATTAAAAGCCACTTTTGCTCTTCAGTCCTAGAGGTTTTTCTGGGATTAACCCAGGAATGTCACCAGAAAACCACTTCCTTCTGCAACCTGTTTGCAAGTAGTCTCTAATTCAAGTTAAGTATGGCTTCTCAGACCAAAACACCCTTAAATTTTGATTTTTGAGTAGGTTCACATGGTTCACAATCCATCAAGTATAAAAAAAGTAAAACGGATGAGTCTCCTCCTGGATTTGCACCCCATCTGCTCAGTTCCTGGCCTCGCTCTCGACAGCAGATCACTGCTCTTAGCCTCTTTACAGATCTCTCCAAGTACAAACATAGACTTTTTACCGCCCTTTTTCATAAAAAGTAACACGTTACATATACCATTTGCACCTTTTCACTCTCATCTGGGTTGAGGCCCCTCCATCCAAGAGAGCTTCCCCATTCACTTTCTACAGCTGCCCCGTGTTTCCCTTATGAATGCACCCTAACGAATTCACCTGTCCCCTGTGAATGGGTGTTTGGATTACCTGAAATCTTTTACGATCGTAAACAACTCTGCAAGGAATAACTGTGTGGTATTTTGCATCTGTGGGAGTATCTGCAGAATAAATTCCTTGGGGTGGAATTCTTGAGTCACAGGGTCCAGGCCTTTGTAATTCGGACAGACGCTGCCAGATTCCCTTCCTAGAGGTGGCACCAGGTTATACTCCCACCAGCAGTGCAAACCCACTTCTACAGATCTGCCACCGGGGCAAGTCCCCAAACCGGATTTTTGCTAATCCAGTAGGTGAAAATGGTATTTCGGTGGCAGTTGTGCTGTTACAGGGGGTGAGGCTGTCTAAGGGCCATTTGTGATCCAATTTCCGGGAACTGTGTTCGTTGCCCATTTTTCTACTGGGTTGTCCCAAGATGCCCCTTTTAGCAGCGAGAACCACAGTCAGCACAATCTGCTGCTATTTAAGAGCGGCTCTCCAGAGCCAGGAAGAGCAAGAAATGAAGAAACTGGCTGGATTCACTCAGGCAGGAGGAGCTCCTCTCAAGTGAACATACGGGGTGGGAGGTGCACTTCATATTGAGACTCTGGTCTTCCGAGGTAGAGTTTCTGTCTGTCAGCACGCCTTCCCTTTTCCACTGTTCCATGAACACCTCTCCCTAGCGGGGAACCGAGAACGTGGAGCAGCCCATGACTCACACGTGGCCAGATCCTCTTTCCCCTCTGACTACGGGGACTGGTCAAGGGATTGTCACGTGACCCACACCCGCCCCGTGGGAGCCCTCCCTGGGACCTTCTGCCGCGTGTGCAGGGAGAGAAACCCACTTTCTTTTAACTGGGATCACTGGCTTGAGGGGCAGTGCGCGGCAAATTTTCCATGTAAGGAAAGCCTGCGTGGGAAGAAAGCCAACCAAGGAACACAAAACTGACAGAATGAGCCCTTAGATCCTGCCATGCCTAGAACCAGGACCCACCCCCTTGGTCTTCCTGTTCCACGAGCCAGTGAATGTCCTCTTCTTCTTTTTTTTAAAGAGTTATTTATTTACTATTTTAGAGAGAGAGAAAGAGAGAGTGTGGGCACTCGCGAGCCGGGGAAGGGGCAGAGGGAGAGGGAGAATCCCCAGCCCCCGAGGCGGGCTCAGTCCCTGACCCTGAGACCACGACTCAAGCGGATGCCCAACCCACTGGGCCACCCAGGCGCCCCGTAAATGTCCTCTTCTGCTTAGAACTGGATTTTTGTCACTTGCAACCAAAGATGCCCTAATACAAAGATGACAAGACTTGCACTCACCCTCTCAGGGTTGATGTCCAGAGCGTCACAGACCATGATGGCAAAGTGCTTGGACCTTTCAAAGCTCCCCTTCCCAACGCTGTGCGACCCGTCTATCAGAAACAGGACGTCCACTGCGGCCGAGCACTGCATCACTAGGGGAGAGTGGAACACAGTGGGTGACAGCCCGCTTCCCTGCCCTCTGGTCCCCAGAGGGTCTCCCTCCTGAAGCAGAGTGGAGGCAGAAACAACCCTGGGGTGGATCAGGTTGCTGCTCTTCTTAGCACACGGGTGAAAACACCACAGGAGAAGGTCCCAGCCAGAGGCACTCTCCTCTGCAGCAGGAAGCACACTCCCCTGCCCGCCCCCCACAGTGGGCACAAAGCTCACCAACAGGCCCTTGTGTGGAAGTCTTTGTAATACGGGAGGAGTCCAACTCAACAACGTGAATGGAGCCCTCAGAGGACAGGCTACTGGGCCAGTGAGGGACACCGTAGAGCCTTGGTCCCAGCCCTTGGGGGCCACAATCTAGTCCAGGATCCAGCCAGATACCCTGGTGCATGAGGCTGCATGACCCCAGAGTTCAAGCGAGGATAGCACTGACTGTGTCTTCCCTACATGCCATGCACTGTCTCCGACACTTTATATGTGCTAATTCTTACAACCACCCTAAGACAGACGGCTATTTTTTAATTTTTTAACAGGTTTATTGAGATACAATTCACATACAAAAGAATTCATCCATTTAAAGTATACAATTCAGGGGGCACTGGGTGGCTCGGTTAAACATCTTGATTTTAGCTCCAATCATGATCTCAGGGCTGTTGAGACCGGGCCCCGTGCTGGGCTCTGCTCTGAGTGTGGAGCCTGCTTGGGATGCTCTCTCTCCCTCTCCCTCTCCCCAACTCATGCACGCATTCTCTCCAAAAAAAAAAAAAAAAAAAATTAATTAAAAAAATAATAGAGTAAAATATATAATTCAGTGGCTTTTAGTATATTCACAGATACATTCCATCCTTGCCACAGTCATATTAGGACATTTTCCATCACCTCAAAAAGAAACACTAGACCCTTTAGCGATCAGCTCCCTAGCTCCCCACCCCACCCCTAAATAGATGTATGGTTTTTACTCCCAGTGGAGAGATGAGGAAGAAGGACACAGGGCAGTTCAGTAACCTTCCTAAGACCAAAGTACCAGTAAGCGGTGGAGCTGGGAAGCAAACTCAGGCTGTCTAGCTACAGAATCCGCATCCCACCACCTCACCGTCAGGATGTAGGAGAGTGGAAGTCAGAGAAGCACCAGCAAGAAGGCACCAACCAGAAGGCAGTGACTGAGGGGGATTTCACAGGAGAGGGAGGGACGGACACGCAGGGTCTCTGGGAACAGGCTGGGGTGGCTTGAGCAGGTGGAGTGGAGCTGAAAAGGGTGGAAGACGAAGGAACATGGAGGGAGATGAGGCTGGTTGGGGAGACGGTGGTCACATAGCAGAAGACTCCCGAGCAAGACCAAGAAATTCAGCAACAAGGATTTACCCAAGGTTTTCACCCAGGATGGAGACCTAGGTCAGGCCTGTTGGGGGAAAATGACTCTGGCCACAGTGTGAAAGGAAGATGGGAGTGGGGCAGGAACATTCTGGAGTCAGGCAGAGGCCAACATGGGGGTCTAGAAGGTTGACTGACACATAGGCTTACTTTTGTTAGCCGCTGAAATCTTCCCAATGGTCTCCCTGCTTACGTGGACTTCCTGAAGAGGATGAGACTGGCGTACTAGGAGAGAAGACACCAGAAGCAGTCATCACAAAGCAGAGAGGGGAGGAGTCTTTGTCCACATTATGTGACCAGAACCAATAGGTAGTGAAAGGGAAAACTGGAATGTGGAGGAATTTAAGGACGTTGCATCTCAAAAATCACCAGAAACCCCTCCATTGCTTCATCAGGTATCTTTGTATTTAAATTTGGGTATTTTGAAGCAAAAAATTAAAAATATACATAGAGGGGGATTCAGAGAGCCTGTGATTCTGATGAGTTTTGCCCCTGGTTAGGCATGACAACTGGGTGCCCCCCCGGAGTGCAGCACCTTGCCATAAAAATTAACCTTGGATATGAACATACAATTCACAGACAAGCACAAGGGAAAATGTCTGAACAGGTGACAAAATGTTTTTAACCCAAACAATAAGATACCCTTTTAACTGCGAAATTAAATGACCAGCTTCTTCATTTAAATGTAAATGGGGAAAGATCAAATCAGGAAAAACCTTCCCAGTGGTGGCCCTGAGAACTGGTAGAACCCTTTTAGAAAACAATTTGGCCAAATGAATGAAGAGTCATAAAGCAGCTTACAGCCTTTGCCCCTGTAGTATGGCACCTGGGAAGGGATTCGAAGGAAGAACAATTTTAGAGAAGGGAAAAGGTACATCAGGACTCTCCTTTCAGGGTTACTTGTGATGGAGGAATGGTGGAGATAACAAATATCCAGAAAGACAGGGCTATGAGTAAACGCTGATAAATTTGTTCAGTGCAATTAATATGAACAAGGGCTAAGAAGTTTTCGGATAGGAAGTTCGTGAATATATCTTTCATTCTCTTATATGATGTCCAGTAAAATGGTAATGATGGTATGTTTAAAAAGTAAACTCTTGAAAGCAGGGGTAACATGCCAAGGAAGCCCCAGACTGCTGAACACGAGCCAATCGTGATGGAAGTCCTAAAGGCCATGAGGGTGCCACCTGGAGGGCTATTCTGAAAAGCCAAGTGCACTCGATTGATGGCTACCGGCAGAAGTCCACGCGCAGAAGCTTTATAAATATCCACGGGCGGTAGGTAAGCACGGAGGAAATATAGTGAGGTGGGCAGAGCAGGGGAGCAGGCCAGGCAGGGGGCAGATGAAGGAATGTGGGGGGGCTATTGGGAAAAGGGGTAACGGGGAGTGGGGGCAGGGAATCACGCCAGGCAGGTACGTTGGGCCCAAGGGGATCTGTGACTGCCAGGAAAGTCATTAGGAGGGAGAAACCAAAGGAAAAAGTCAGGGTCTGGGGTGGGGATGCCTCTTGCTTGCGACACACACCCCCTTAGTCAGCCACCCCCTGGGCTCGCCCCAGCCCCATCTTCTCTGGCTCCTCTCCACTCACTACTCGCCAGTGCAAACTAACGTAGCTCCCAGTTCTCCCCACCTAACCTTCCAGTGGACGGTTTCTGCTCACCAGATAGGCCCTTCCCTCAATCTCGACTCACAGAGGATGGTTCTTGGCCAAAATGCTGAACCAGCCATTAGCCCTGCAGACAAGAGTATGGGACAAAAATCTGACCGTCTGCCACTGCGGTTTTGTCACCAGAGGTAGAAACAAGACAAACTACAAATAAAGACTGCAGACTGGGTTTGCAGGGAGAAAAAAACCCTTCCACTTGCATAAAAAATGGCATGTTGGGACAGAGGCTGGGCAATGGTTCAAAACCCGAAAATTCACTCAATAATTCAGCAAATTGGTCTTCCAGAACACAGAGGCTCTCTGCTTCACTGCGGTCCGAGAGCAAGGTCTTGCCGACCCGTGCGGCCGGCTGCCCCCGCCCATCATGCCGAGCTGCTCCCATCAGCCCAGCTGCTCTAGAAGCTCCCAGGGGCAGGAACATCTCCAGCCAGCCTCTCAAAGCCTAGTCCAGCCCTCTGTGCACCGCACGTACGCACTAAGGTTTCCTGAGTAAGCCCATGGAGGACTAAGCAGGGCCCAGGAGCCAAGGAATCTCCAAGGCCCTACAAAAAAAACCCAGAAAAACACTGGTCCTTTTTACAAGTCTTACCAGCAAATTCCCCAGCTGGAGACAGGCCAGCAGCCTCCCCCTGAGGGGAAGGCTGGGACCAGAGACCACTCACTAAAGATGTCACTCAGCGAATGTGTCTTTCTATACCGTGTGCTCAGCTGTTAACGGCAGGTGCCAGGCTTCAGATGAGCCCTCCTTGTGCCTTGGGTGACGTCCCCTCTGCTCCCCTACAAGGTCACCTCAGGACGGTGCAGAGCTTCCCCCACAGAACAGGGAGCTGATGAATGTGTGACTGTTGGTTCCCCTTCCGGGTGGGGCTAAGGAGTGGGCAGGGCGAGAATCACTAATCTAGTCAAACCCTTTCACTTTACAGATAAGAGAGCAGAGGCCTAGTCAGATGATTCCTGTACTTTCTCCTCCCTCAGAGGAGCCCCCAGTGGTGAGGCCAGCCCAGAAGTCAGAAGACAACAGCTGTGCGACCCTGGGCAAGTCACAAGCCTCACCGGGCCTCCCCTGCCTCATCCGTCCAACCCAGGAACGGTCAGGTCAAGTGCTCTGTAAACTGGACAGGGCTGCAGAAGGCAAGTTCTGCAATGAGCTAGAGCAGAACCTGGGCTGTGCCCGAGCCTCCGGGGGCCTCCTTCAGGCCCTGTCCCCAAACATATCTCATTGCTCCTCAGTCCCCTGACCACGAAGCTACTATGTTACACCATCTACCCACATGGCTTAGAGAGGGGGGCTAGGGGGGCTGAGCAACCACCCACCTTCTTCCAGCCTCTCTTATCTCCCCAGGCGCCAGGGAACAGGCAGGTGGCGACAGGATTCAACACAGCGGAGGCTCACAGACCACAAGAGGATCCTGAGCTAGACTTGGGTGGCCGGACACCCTGTCCACTTGTTCTTACTTGCAGGACAGCAACCTGCAAGACACTCTGTTTCCTTTCTACCACCTCATTTTAACAAGGCTAGAATTTGGGAGAGGAGTAAAAACAGAGTTGATTTTCTCCGTTATTCGTTCATCTATGCACTTCCGGAACACTTCTGTGTGCCAGGCCTGGTGCTGGGCGCCGAGATTATACAGTGGTGAATACACAATAGGTAGGATCTCTTTCTTGTGGAGCTTCTATCTGGTACAGAAGATGGACGCTAAGTTTTTAAAAATTCACACACAAGTACTACATAGCAGAGGTGCCTAGGGCTACAGGTATTAAGGGCACTGACCTCACCTGGGGGAACTGGAGGAGCTGCGCTGGCTGCTGACGGGTGAGTAGGAGTTTACCGGGGTGGCAGTGTTGTGTGAGGGGTGATCTAGGCAGAGGGGTCACCTGTAAGAACCCCTAGGCAGGGAGGGAGCAAGGGGGCTGGGCGGGATTTGGAGGAATGTCGGCTTTGGCGCAGAGGGAGAGAGTACCAGAGGGCACTCTGAGGCCTGAGGTCAGATAAGCAAGGTCTCTTAAGAGCAATGAGGTATCATTTAAAAATTTTAGGCAAGGGGCGCCTGGGTGGCTCAGGCAGTTAAGCAGCTGCCTTCTGTTCAGGTCATGATCTCAGGTCCTGAGATCGAGCCCCACATTGGGCTCCCTGCTCAGCAGGGAGCCTGCTTCTCCCTCTCCCTCTGAGCCTCCCAGCTGCTCACTCTCGCACGCTCTCTCTCTCAAGTAAATTTAAAAAAAAATCTAGGCAGGGGGTAGGGGTGGAGAGGGGTCCAGGCATGATCAGATTTGCATTGGTTTTTTTTTTAAAGATTTATTTTTTTATTTTAGAGAAAGCTTGGGGGTGGGCAGAGGGCAGAGGGAGAGGGAGAGAGAGAATCTCCAGCAGACTTCCCACTGAGTGCGGAGCCCAATGTGGGGCTCGATCTCACGACCCTGAAATGACCTCAGGCAAAATCAAGAGTCAGACACCTAGACAACTGAGCCGCCCAGCGCCCCAGATTTGCATTTTGAAATGACTGTTCTGTGCACAATGGGCTGGAGCAGAACCAGGTGGACCCAGGGAGACCAATCGGGAGACTACTGCAGTGGTCCAAGCATGAGATGATAGGGCTCACACTAGGCAGGTGGCCATGGAGTAGAGAGTTGCAGATGTATTTGAGAGACCTTTAGAAGTTAAAACTGACATGATGTGAAGCAAACCAAACCCCTTAACACCTTACCCCTGACCAAAAAAGCTTACCTCCAGAAAACAGGAAAATGAAGAGGACTTCCAGCAACAGGAAAGAGGGCATGTTGATATAACTATAGGGCAGGACAGGAAAAAAAGCATCAGCAATTAACTCTGTGTACCCCAAGTCACCCCCAAATGAGAAGAAAACTACTCAGCCTTTTTGAGGGCACAAAGATGACCCTAGAGGCTCCTCCTTGCCATAATAAGCATATTAGCCAGAAAAACACCCAAACTCCCTAAAAGTCATGGGAGACTTTGCTCCAATGACTTTGTTTCAAAGGATGGTCTAACATCTTTCCCGGACACCCATCCCCCCACCCCCACAGCTCCTTCACAGACTCCACGAAGGTATGCTCTGCCCGAGGTTAAGAGTCCTGGGTCCTAGTTTGGCCAGGCCCTGACAAGCCACATGACCTTGAGTAAAGTCCCTCCTTCTCAGTGCCTCCATTTCTTATGAGGAGTTAGAGAGATTGAAGATTTGATTTCTAATATCCTCATTTTCTGAAACCTTCTAGCAAGGTCTGGAAGCCTACACTTTCCAAATTATTTATAAAAAGTAATGTGCAACAAAAGTGGTTTTTTTTTAATTATTGCCTAATCATGTTTATAGTATAGATAAAATTCAGTTCCATGGGGCCTGATAACAATTTTTGAGGGAGATAAGGGTGGAAAGTAAGAGCTTTTAGTAAGAACGATAGACTGTAATTTGATTCTATAAGAGCACATACATGAGATATACTTCTGATTTTAGCTGTGAGGCCCAGGAAATAGATCATTCATTATCTTTTCAACCACAAAGATATGATGTACAATTCCGACGGTTACACTTTAGCAAGTGTACTCGCAAGTAATATAAGAGCTGAAAGGGATCATACAGAATGAAATTTATAGACTTTTTCCCCCCAGTATAAGTTAGTGGGGAGAAATCTAAAAATATCTGAACAATAGGTTCTAGAAATTCTATTTTTTGCCTTTTGGGATCCAATACTTATTCAAGGTCTTACCCTCCACATTACATTTGCCCATTAGAAAAAAAAGACAGCCACAGGTAGGTCTCACTGAAGTTTCCTTCTGTTAAACACATAATGTTGACAGTCACTCGGGACAATTCCAAAGAGAAAATCCCAGACAGAGACATGGAAAGGGAAACACTGCAGGGAACCCGCCCCCCCCCCCCCAGGTTCCAGAGAAGAGAGCAGAGGGCAAGGTGGTCGGTACAGCATGGGGTACCCACGGGTGCAGCCCAGAGAAACTCACTTCCGCCTGATGCACCCAAATCAGAAAGTCCCTGTAACGTCTTAAGTAAACAACGCTCTCCTGCATTCCTGCATCTAAGAACGTGGAGGAAGGGCCGAGTTTTCATTTATGTATCTTGGGTCTTCGGATCACCCCCCCGCCCCCATCTCCACTGGCGGATGTCATTTCTCCAAAACGCGGGGTGGGAGTTTCCTGCTCATCCTCAGCAGCTCACCAAATGCCTTTAAGGTAACCAGCACTAAAATGAATTCTGTTGTCAAACACCCTCCACCATCTCTGCCAGGACATTAAGAACACATCTCCCAGCTGCAGCAACAAAACACAACTTGACTCCTCATTCAGAGGATTCTGAGCAGGCTGGGGAGCAAGGGCCGCATTGGAAATCTGGAGTTCCCCAAGAAATACAGATGCTTTTGCAGGAAAGTTTAAAATGAAAGTCTCTGTGCCTCAAATGACCGTGAGGCTCACATCTTCACCTAACCTAAGTGGCCAGTGGAGAGTGACTATTACAAGAGCGAGAAAGTCAGGAGCTTTCGCAGAGGGGAAGATGGACAGAGAGGATACGGGACGGTGGGGCCGACACAGCTCCTGTTAGCTTCCAGGCCAGCACATGCCAGCAAGACAGACCTTCCCTTCCCCCAAAGACACCTTTTCTTTCCTCTCACTCCATACAACCGATGAAGGACGAGTTCCCACCTGCCACCTGGGAGCCAGGTAAGGGTAAGGCATGGGGACAAGAGGCAGTGCAATGCCGTCTCGTCCTTGGTTAGACTCAGGATGATTTTCTGGGGTCACAGCTTCTGACCCTGGGCACGTGCAGGACTCTGAGGCTTATCAATTTTTTTTTTTTTTTAGAAAAGCAGGAGGACACAGTGGAAGAAGTATAGAAGGTTCCTACCACATAGGAAGGCACTCAGGAAACATGGGGTCCCCTCCCTCTGCTAGGAGACAAACCAAAGCCACTCCATCTCGCTCTCTTATGTGCCTCTGCATGCCCAGGTGAATGTTTTCCAGAGTCTTCTAAGTTTCTGCTCATTAAAACAAAATTTATGTTGGCAATCTGCAAATCAACGCAAGAAGTCAAATGCCTCCTGATAAGTGTGCAGACCAGATGGGGCTGGCTCTGGGACCTCAGCGGTGCTTCCCAACCCTGTGCCCACAGCACGGCCCTTCCTGTCACTCAGCCCACACCAAAACTGCTTGCTGATGCGTGTATCTCACCTGCCAGGTGGCAAAAGCCTCAGGGACGGAGTCTTAGTCTCTGCTGGGGCCCCAGCCACCTGCGCTTGTCTGGCACACAGTAGGGAGATGCGAACTTGCTGGGTACACTAAGCACCACCATGCCGACTTCCAGACGAATCTTTGTGCTCACTACACTCCCTGCATTCTTTTTTATGCCAAGATAAAGGAAACAAACGCTACTTCGGTGCTGGTGAAGTATTAATAGCACTCCTTGCTGTCTGTTCCCACCCATTATCTCAAACATGCCACCCCTATACCAAAAACCTGCTTGCAATACTAATTCCACATTCTAAATACAACCCTGCATCTAAAAACTTTTTTAAAAAAAGGATGAACTGCATAGTAAAAATCCAACAGCTACCACCATCTAGTGAGCAGTAAATATACCGCGTGCCTGCCATCGGGGTCTGTACTTCTGCGTCTTCTCCCTCTTAATCCTCACAGCCAGCCAGCGAGTGTGTTATCCCCATTTTACAGATAAGAAAACTGAGGCACAGAAAAGTTGTGTTGCACCAGGTTACACAGCTAATCAGTGGATCGGACTCCCTCTAGTCTCCCAGTGATCTGTTCAACCCACCCCCTCCCGATTCTGGGGGATTAAGGTAGAGGAACAGAAGCATAATTAAAAATCTGCCACCTGAATCTGCCCTTTGGCAGTTTTCCACAAGCTAATACCTGCCAGCAACTCCCACACTCAGCACATAACGTGAGATTTCCAGAACTTTCTGCATTCTTGTGCAAAGTAGTCAGGAGTGGTCTGCATCCTGGGGCAGAAACAGATCTATCCTTCCCAGGTAAGCCTTGTCAAGCTTTTTCCATTACAAACACCTCATTTGTTCCTTTCTGTTCCATTACCCATGCTAATCCCACATTATTCCTGGCTCCTGGGGCGCTCACACATGGACTCAGCTGCTTTTCACCCCCCCACCCCCCCTTCTTCTGGTGCCACGCAGCACCCACTGCACCAGGGACAGCAGGTGAGGGAGGTTGGCTTCAGGACTCATGAAGAAGCGGAGGCCAAAACAAGGCTACTTTTGGGGGAAAAAAAGGGCCGGACTGGCAAGAGCTGAAGGCAGTTTTGCAGGACAATGCCTGCCTTCTCCTCTATGATCAGAAAGAAGTTCGAGATGAAAAAGGAAACCCCTTCTACCTCCTTACAAAATGCAATGCCAACCCCAAATATTAATTAGATGAGCCCTTGGCAGCCTCCTCTCAATCGGCGGGATGGAAATCTGAGCCCTTTACAAGAGCAGGCAACACCTGAACAGGAAGACTCTAAAATCAGAGGTAAAAGCGTGAAGCCAGGAAGCCCTTGCTATCTTTCACTATAATACTCACCTGCCTTGGCCTTTTGGCGAAACACTTGGTTCAGGCCCAGGGAAGGTGGACCACACGTTTCTAGTTTGATAGGGCAGGGAGAGTGTTTTAAAAGCCGCTCAGGGAGTCATGCTCCCTCTAAAAGAACCACAAATTGTTAGAACCCAACAGTCTGAGAACCAGAAGTCAGCACCAAGGAATGAATGATGTGCTGTACGGGTTCCCTGGTCAGACGGGCATGAATCTCAGGGTTTCTCACTCTTGCCACCCCTGCTCAGAGACATTTTTAGCCAAGAGGGATTTTGATGTTTGTTTTGATGATATTTGAAAACCCCTTATTTAAATTGTACAGGACCCAAGTTCACTGGATTCTGGGAAGCAGAAGTCTAAGAGAATGCACACGGGACCAGAAGTCCAGAGAGAGAATTCTGGACTCATTCTGCTTCTGACCACCTGGGTGACTCTGCAAGCAACAGCTTGCCCTGTTCATCTAGCACCAGGGGAGAATCTCAGTTTCATAAACTCAGGAACTCAGGCAGTATTGTAAGGATCCAGTGAAATAGTATGTGAATATCCCTCCTAATGGTCCCACACATTCTAAATTACAATGTTAAAGAATTATCATTACATTTAATAAGTTAATTTCATTTAACACCCATAACCCCATAGAGCAGTGGATAGAGCAGACACGATCATTTCTATTTTTATACATGAGAAAATGGTCTCATGGAAGTTGGGACCTAAGGTCAAAGAGCTGGTGAACCACAAGCATAGAATCAAGCCCAGGTCTTCTGATGTGGACAGCTTGGCCATGGAGTGCACAGGAGGGCAAAGAGCAATTGGACATTGGGAAGCCCAAGCATGAGCCTCTCAGTAAATTCCTCCACTTCAGTCTTTCAATTTCCTTCCCTCAAAGATGGAGGTGACATCACCCATCCTATTTACCTGAAAAGGTTGATGCCAGGATCACATGAGACCATAATACAAAAGTGCCCTGGGTGAGGGCAAAGTTTCCTACATGGAGAGCAGGGAAACCCAGTTGAACAGAAGGGACTTGGGATCAGGAAAGGAAATGAAGGATCCAGGACAGTAATCACACTGAGGGCAGGCCAGCAGGTAATTCTGTGGGTGGGAAAGGAAGAGGTCTGGAGCTGTTTACAAGATGAAGGGTAAACTAAAGAAAGGGACTTCAAGTGCATTCAGCTGTCCCAGGGAACAGGTCTGGGGTGATGCTGAAGCAGGGGTGGGATAGACACCCGCCCCTCTTGTGCAACATCCCCAAGAGACCTTCACTAGCCTTGGGGATGATGGGAGGGATCTGTTTTATTTGCAAAAAAAATATTCTTGTGGGATAAAATTAAAAGTTGGGATAAAAATTAAAAACTTTTGTTACACTCTTCCTGATGATAACTTTTTTTAAACTGATCTGTGAAGTGCAGAAGTACAAAAGTTTGAGGACCACTGCCCGAAAACACCTCACAATGTTGCTGACCCTTCCAATGATATAATTACATGGAATTTTATCTATTCAACAAAAACTAGTAAGCATCTGCCCTGTGCCCAGCACCCTGTCAGGTGATGGGGATACAATGAAAATACTCTGTAAGATACACACAAGACAGGGGCAACAGTAGCAAAAGGCTCTTGTATTTTCACCTATTTATCCCTAATGTCATCACTTGCCAATTAATGACTGCCATTTATACAGCTCATTAAAAACCTAGGAGTCTGGGTTCCTGGGGGCTCTCTCATTCACTCTTGGGGCATCTTTTGCCCTCTCTAGGTCTGTTTCCTCATCTGTAAAAACATGGACATCTAGGATTCATTTCAGAGGACCAAAGCCTATTGAGGGGGAAGGAAATAGTTACTCCAAGCTCTGGATGGTAGACCAAAAACTAAATTCAAAGAAAAATATGTCACTGATGGTTTTCAGTCCAACAGTCAGGCGTGATGAAGGAAGGAATCCCTCTATCTCTTCCCTAGGATTTGTCTGGGGACCTCTTCTGGAAAATTCTATACCATCAAGAGACAGTTCTGGACTGGATTTCTACAGAAGAAGAGTAGGGGCTATATCCCAGGTGAAGAACAGTCTGTGGAGCCTTGTACCCCCATCAGCAACAAGAAGAGAATGGCTGCAGGCTACTGAAAGCCAGCAGTATCTACAAATTCACTCCCATGGCTTTTGCCAACTGCAGTGGTACCTCGGACATTTCTGACTTGTTCCTTCTCTTGTCTGACTCTTTCCTCAACAAATGCACATTTCTTAATATAATGTCACAATGGAAGCCAAACAGACCTTGAATTTTTACATCTGAAATTATAAAACATTTAAAGGTTGGGGGGGTTGTTTAATTAGAGAATCTCATAATTTGAAAGTCATACAGGTTCTGATTATTCAGTTCCAAGACACCAAACACAGCACAGGTGTTCCCATTGAAAGGCCCCTCTTGGCTGGAGAGCCACAGATTCCTCAGGGCAGGGAAGGTGCCTCCTCCCTTTTCTGCCTGGGTGCCCACCATGTTTTTAAATCGATGCCACCTGGCAAGTTTCAAAGGTGCAATTCTGAGACCCTTCCATTTACTCTCCCAGCAGGTGGCGAAGTGCGCAGCCCCCCAGGAGGATTCGCTGGGGGCACTCCACTGCTGAGAAAATTGCACAGGAGTCACCTTAACACCCGCATATGCCCTGAAAAAGGCGGGGGGGGGCTTGGATATGTCCCCCGAAGTCTTTATTAAAAAGGCGAGTCCCCTTCCGCAGCCTCCAGGTTAAGAGACTGCGACTGTGCCAAGCAGGTCGGGTTTAAAACGTGGTTCCCTCCTCCACCCACAGCCACAGAGCCCTGTTCCCTTACCTGTGCTCCGCGCCCTTTGGCTCTGCGACCCCGTGCCGGGGACCCAAGGGAAAGGCCGCTCCTGCGCCCGCCGCACGCCCAGTCCCAAGACCCCGGCCGGCTCTCCCGGGGCCGTTGGCGGGGAGCCCGGAGGAGGCGTGCGTCAGGTGAGTTCTCCCCCAGGACGCGGGCTTCCCAGTGCAGCGCGCGGGCCTCGCGGCCGAGCTCAGGTGCGGCGCAAACAAAGCCGAACAAAGCCCGCATCGCCGCCCCGCGGCGCGTCCACGCGGGGCAGCACGGGGCCCGCGCATCCCCACCCCGGGAGCGCGAACAAGTAATCGGCGCCCCTTCCGAGGCCGCTGGCGGCGCAGAGACGGCTCGAGCTCTGACTCACCCGGACAAGCGCGGCGGGGAGCGCACGGCGGGACGCGGGCGCCGAGGCTGTTGTGCTGGCCCTCGGGCTCGGCTCGGGCCAGGGGGCGCTGCAGACCGGCAGGAGGGGCGCCCGGGGTGGGAGCCACGTGGGACACCTGTAGCATTCACCGAAGGGAAGCGGCGAGCACGGCGCGGGCCGTGGGAGGTGCATCAGGCGCTTCTGGGAACTGGGCCCGCATCCCTTCTCGCGTTTTTTTTTTTTTTTTTTTTAACACCGCGTTGGCCTGGTCGTCAAATAAAAGGACTTAACTTCTGCGCGGGGCTCCTGGTCTCTGAGCGGTGGAGCGGGGAACACTGTGTCACCCACTGTCGACTCCGCAGGATTTATTGCTCAGACCCATGCGAAGATGTTGACTTTGGCATCGCTTCTGTTTGTCATGGCAATTGCCGTTTACCTGCCTTTGCAGTTATTGCAGGTGGGAGGTAAGAGGCAGGCCTTTTTGGCCAGCGTCCTCGATTAAGTCTAGCAGGTGCTGGATTTTTAAAAATCAGACGCCAGCAAGCAAAATGGCACAATGCCTATATACAGTAAGTGCTAAATAAATGTTGGCTATCCCTGCATAATCTAGTTTTCATACTTCACCAGTAAAGTGTTATTCATTGCACGTGTGCTCATTGCAGAAAAAGAAAATGCCAGTAAGGAACTTGCAAAACCACACCTATTCCACTACCGAGATAATCACTATTATCATGGTGTATGTTCTTCCAGTAAATTTACATAAGTATTTACATTTTCAGTTCAATCCATACATACTGTAACATAACCAGCTTTTCTATTTCTCTTCTTGTACATCTATGCTTTTAGCCACTACTTAACGTTCTAATGTATTTAACCTATTGTTGAACATTAACTTTTAATCATGCAATTAGATATTCCTGCTTTTGTCCAATTACTTGGAGTAAACTGCAAAAAGGTAAATTTCTGGACCCTATAGGATATATGCAATTTAAGGCTTTTGATGTGTATTGTCAAACTGGAAGATCGTTTCCTCTTTTCCATACCTCTCCCCCCATTATTCTTGTAAATGTCAGTCCCATAGACGTAATTTTTTTTACGCTTTTCCTTTTTAAAAAAATTCTAGGCACCTGGGTGGCTCAGGTCATGATCCCAGGGTCCTGCTCAGCAGGAAGCCTGCTTCTCCCTCTCCTCCCCGCTTGTGCTCTCGCTCTCAAATATTAAAAAAAATTCTTAAAACATTTCACTTTGTCTGGTTCTCCCAACATTAAGCTTCCAGTGAAAGTGACCTGTGGCAAGTAAATGTTGCTAACTTCACAGAAGCGGGGGGCGGGGGAGGACTCATTTTTCACCTAATTCCTTCCAGTAACACGTACTGAGCACCCTACTGTAAAAACATAGCAGCATAAGCCATGCAGGAGCACCTATGCAGGGGAACTTAGCAGGTCTAAATGCTTGGCGGAAGGGGTGGGGCGGTGTCCTCTCTACATCTGAATGGGCACTGTCTCATAGAAATGTAATACAAGCCAAATAGGTCATTTTAGATGTTCCCGTAGCCACATTTAAGAAGTGGAAAGAACATGTGAACTTACTATTAGCCTAGCAGATCCCAAATACCTTGTGTAACCAACATAAAATATTTTATACAAAGTCTTCAGAATCCTGTATTTTACATGTATAGCACATCTCAGTTTGGACTAGCCACATTTTAAGTGTCCAATAGCCACATGTGGTGAGTGGCCTGTGCCACTCCAGACAGAGGTTTGAGAAGAGCAGACCAAGTCCTGCCAAAAGTGGAAATTTCCCAGCTGACAGCCCTCTCTGCTGGGCTAGCCCTGGTTGCTAAGCTAACATTTACCAGCATACCTTTACCTAATCAGGTTTACCTTAGACAAGTCAAATTTCAATTCTGGATGTTCCTGACAGTTTGATGGCTTTAATTGGAGGGGGGCAGTTCACATTTCCATTCCATGGTTAAGAAGTAAAAGGCCAAAACTATAAATACTGGTGGATACACCAGTTGCTTCAAACTTCTTCACATTATAGTCTGCCCCAGATGCCTATCAGATCTAGCGGATATGCATGCAGGGAGCCGGGAAAGGCAGGCGGCCCAGGCTGTGGAGAGCGGGAAGGGGTGGAGGCTTTATACACAAAGAGGAACTGGGCAGCTACTCCTCTCATCCACAGCAAACCCTCCTTTGTGAAGATTTGTAGACATTTAGAAAATAAAGGCATATGAAGGACCATCATCCCAAAGAGTTTGTGAGCCTCTTGCTTCCAAGAACTTACCTTCATCTTTACAGCCGCAGTGCTTGCTAGCTCCATGCAGTAAGTGCCCTTCCACAACGTGAGCCGCCCTGTACAGCATGTCTCAGGGAACACACAAGGCTGACGACTAGAAGTTTCATGCAGAGATCAATTGGGGACTTCAGCACTCAGTGACACATAGCGGGTGATACCCAGTGTTGTGGAATGACCACCTCTTTAGAAGTGAGGCAATCTGGGCTTCCTGATCCAGCTCTCCTGCCTACTGGCTTTGGGACAGAGCAGACGCTTAATGTTTGCTCAGTTTT
The DNA here is from genome assembly GCF_004348235.1 of Phoca vitulina. Taxonomy (NCBI): domain Eukaryota; kingdom Metazoa; phylum Chordata; class Mammalia; order Carnivora; family Phocidae; genus Phoca; species Phoca vitulina. The sequence continues at coordinate 11,382,786 of NW_022589731.1, read as the reverse complement.
CTGGCCTACAAAGTTCAATGTTCATGAGTGCAATGGTTTCCAAACCTGTGGACGCCCCAAATTCTCTGTACCTAGCCCCCCAAATGATGAAAGCAAGGTAGAACACGTATGAAAAGACCCAAAGGAGGATAGGTTATAGAGCTACAAATGTAGACTTCCCAGAACCCTCTTGAGAAGTGAAAGAACAGGAAACACTGCATATTAAAATAGCCAAGAAACCAGCTAAGAGGAAAAGGGCCTGATTCTCAAGTGCTCCACAGGCAGCACATTAAGCCAGAGCAAAAACCATGGAGCCAAGGCGATGACAGAACAAAGTTGTGGCAGGGGCACATGAGCAACAGAAATACTGCATCTCAAAGCTAGAGACCCTTAGGTTTGGGGTAGGCACCAACTGCTCTAAAGGTTAAAGCATACAACCCACTCCCTAAGACAGTGAGAAGAATCACACACAAGGTTATTGGATTTGCTTTTGGGAAATGTGATGCTTTCTGGCTGAATCAAGGAAACGTGGAATGTCTCCAAAGGCAAGGGCTTGGGTAACGTCATTCAATCATTCGATCAACAGCCAAAACCTATTAGCACTCTCCTCCTTCAAATTGCCAATACTTCCAAATTTTGTATCTTCAGTTTTCACACATGGATGACTGCGCCTTACTGTGTTTGTTGAATGCATTTCGAGAGGAATCTGAGCACACCCTTGGGGGCAGAAGGGCTTCTGACTTATAAGCCTCAGTCAGCCTCACTTCCTGGAAGGCTTATCACTACACGGTCTTACAAGAGGCATCACCTCAGGGTCTCAAGATAAAAAGGAAAGCGCAGGAAAATGGCTGAGGCTGGGCAGCTCAAGTCTTCAATGAAACCAATTTCAGGTTATCTGAAAGCTACAGCTGAGGTTCGAGAGGCTTCCTAGGGAAGATGTTCGGCAGTGCCTAAGTAGAAACTTGAGCGACATTCAGGGCAGCAGAAAATGTGTCAGCAGATCTTTGGGTGAGCCTCTGCCACTCCCGCCCTATGCAGACATGCAGTCGTCTTAACAGTAACTGAATCTCGATTTAATTCTGGCAAAATCACCCTAGGACTCTTAACTGCATGTGTGGAACCATAGGCTGCCCTCCAATTCCCTTCATCTGGAAAAACAAAGCAAAAACCATCCTTGAGAATCCTGTGTACTGAGTAAAGGCTGCTTGGGTGCACGACCCGCTACAGAACCATGTGCACTGGTGAGCAGCCTCGGGGCTCTTCTCCGGCCCGCCCCAGAAGGGATCGATTTGCCTAGCCCCAGCAGGAGCTGTGTCAGCGATGAGCCCACCAGTTACACTAATGGTTTACTGCTCGGGGCTGCCAGCCACTCAGTAGCAAGCCTCATGATCCCTTAATTCCTCTCCTGAAATCTGTTTAGGGCCCTGCAGATAAGGATCCTCGCCTACTGGTTTTCTGGAGTGCTTACTATATAGCAGGAGAGCTCAAGTTCAGCATATTAATGACCCTCATTCACAGTTCTGTGACTTTTACATCTCTAGTTGCCCCAGGCAAAAGAATTCTACCAGAAGAAAAGGCAGACTGAATATACCTCCACACACACCTTTATCTCAATATTTACATTCCGTCTGCCAAGGAATAATTTGTTTGGTTATACAGCTTCAGCAATATTGTACTTATCTGACTGAACTACATATACTGAGGGAAACTGAACACCAAAACCAGCAGGTGGGATAGATTATTCATGACCCTAATGAAAAATAAACACAGCACACTTACCTTGATCCCAGGCAAGTAGAGAGAGGTCAATAAATACTTGAATCATGTTAATTAATAATGCCAATTAAAGTAGGTCCAGTAGATGATTATATAAAATCCAGATCTCTACTTGTGGAACTAGTGCTATAGATAGCATTTTGGGGAACAAGATAAATAGCTGAACCACCAAGTAATAGTAAACTCTTTGTATTCAAATTTCCAGTAGCATATAAAACCTTGGAATCTGAGAAACTGTGACTTAGATTTTATGTGTTCTTTGACTTGCTTCTCTAATGTTCCACAATGAAAAGGCCAATTTTGTGATTCCATAGTTTTCATCTGCATTTTCATGGTGGCTGCAATTAAACTAAGAATGTACAAACTAAACATCCAGTTTTCCTAGTATGTACAGATAAAAGGAAGTCAGCAAGGGGGCGCCTGGGTGGCTCAGTTGGTTAAGCGACTGCCTTCGGCTCAGGTCATGATCCTGGAGTCCCTGGATCGAGTCCCACATCGGGCTCCCTGCTCAGCAAGGAGCCTGCTTCTCCCTCTGCCCCTCTCCCCTCTCATGTGCTCTCTCTCTCTCATTCTCTCTGTCTCAAATAAATAAATAAAATCTTAAAAAAAAAAAAAAAAAAGGAAGTCAGCAAAACAGTGGCCATGAGAACACAAGGCTGAAAAAGTGAAAGGATTTTGAGCAGCATACATTTTCATCCAATAAAAGCACATCAATGTTTGAACAACTTTTTCCATGAGGAAAAATTCCATTTAATCTGGCTGACACATTACCAGTAAAAGAAAAAAAAAAAAAAAAAGTCTAATTTCTTGAGTTGGTGACATCATCTTAGGTTTATCAGAGTCTGATACTTAAATCATGGAAAAATTCCCAAACAGAAATTTACAGGTTAGCAGGAAAAGTCAGCTGGTCCATAATTCTGCATATGTGAGCTTAGGAGAAACTAAAATTACCTTATGTACTTCAAGAAAAATATATACTCTAACTTCAATTTTTAACTTACATTGTTAACTGTATTTGTACTTCGGGAAATGTAAATTCTACCTACAACAACAACGTCTAAGTGGCTACAGATTTGGAAGGGTATGGATGGCAGGAGCAGAAAATAAAGTTCCTTCCCCTTGGAGTGGCGGAGAGACCAAGGACAGACCCTGTGCCCAAAGGCCAAAGGAAGAGAGATCCAATTTAGGATGGAGAGAAAGAAGCTGATTAGCTCAGAGTGGACAGGAAAAGAAGAGCCAGGACTGAAGCAACGACAAGACAAAGAACATTTATTAAGTGGAAGAGGCAGATGAGGACAGCGAGAGCAGGGCACATTTTATTATGAAGTATTTCAAACATACAGAAAAATACAAAAAAATAAAACTCCTATACATCTATCAACTAGATTTATCTGCTAGTAACATGGAGCCATATTTTCTTCAGTACCTCTAAGTCCTAAAAATTTATATATACAAAAGCCCCTGTGTATCCCTTCCCAATATCCCCCATGAATGTGGTATGAAACTTTCATGCAAGACTTATTTGGGAGGAAGAACTCAGTGGGAAAAATAAAACTACCCAACCCAACAGAAGAGCGGCAAGCAAACAGAAATGGAGGCACAGGAGACAACATTCCCAATCAACAAAGACACAAGATGCTGTCTGTAAGTCCAGCCGTCCCAGTCTCCTTCCTCCTAAGTGTTCATCTCCGAGAGACTGCTTCTGAAAGAGAAGAATCAACTGTCATTAAGCCTTATACACAAACTCCATCACTATGCTTCTTAATTTCTATCTTAAGTGCAAGCAAACCCAACAATCACTTTTAACTCAAAGTAACACGTTCAAGGAATGCACCCCCACCCCAGCGCTGCGTGTTAGCTACAGCCATTTGCACTACCCTCGACGAATGTAAAACGTAGCTGCCGCTCTCCCTTCAGATGGACAATTTTAACATGTGTGTTGAAGTACTTATTTATCACATCTGAGCCACAGCTATCAGTTTTCTGTTCTCGTCACCACAGCACTCCTAGTGGGGCAATTTTACAGTTATTAACAAATTTCTCCAGGAGAGACTGAACACTTCCATTTGAAACATATTTTCTCTGTATCTAGGAAGAACAATTTAAGAGCGTAAATATTCAACTATACTTTCACCAAAATAAAGCAAGTATGCTTAAGCAACCATGCATGCAATTTTTTCTAATATAACCCCTTGGGGCTCCATGCCCTCCAGAACGGATCTAAGGACACTGTAGCAGAGAGAGGAGCCTGGGGTCTAAGACCGGGGTGGGTGGTGTGTGTGTGTG